>NC_088237.1:9372716-9672716 GCF_036934945.1 Oncorhynchus masou masou | reverse complement strand
ACCATCCAGATCATAGGAAGGTAAGGAATCCAGAAAATGATTTGTTCTGGAATGGGCCCGGGCTGTTGCCAAACCCCTACGCCAGGGATGCCTGTCATGTCTTGTTATGTCTGTTCCTGTCCTTTCTCTTCATTCTCTCTCTCTGCTGGTCTTTTTAGGTTACCTTCTCTGTCTCTCATTCCTCAGCTGTTCTACATCTGCCCTAACTAGCTCTTTCACTCTTCCCCACCTGTTCTCTCTTCCCCCTCTGATTAGGTCTCTATTTCTCTCTCTGTTCCTGCTACTTTCAGTGTCTGATTCTTGTTTGTGTTTTTTGATGCCAGAAGCAAGCTGTCGTCTCGTTTGCTTCCACCTTGTCCTGTCCTGTCGGAGTCTGCCTGGCAGGAGCATCCTGCACTATACTAACGTTCTTTTTGTTCCGCTGACAACGTTGGAAGAGGATTTATGCCATTCCTGTATTTTCATTAAAGAACTCTGTTTTCTGTTAAAACCGCTTTTGGGTCTTCACTCAAGTTCATAACAGAAGAATCAGACCAAGAATGGACCCAGCGGCTCCGGACCCTTTTCACTCCGCCGTCGAGATCCAGGGAGCGATGCTAGGCAGACACGAGGAGGAATTGTCTGCTGCTCAACATGCCGTTGAGACCCTGGCCGTCCAAGTCTCCGACCTCACAAGACGGGTTCACCAACTCCACCTCGATCCACCGCCCACTTCCAGGGTTTCCGAGTCTCCGGAGCCCAGGATCAACAACCCGCCGTGTTACTCTGGGGAGCCCACTGAGTGCCGCTCATTCCTCACTCAGTGTGATGTGGTGTTCTCTCTCCAGCCCAACACTTACTCCAGGAGCGCAGCCCGCATCGCCTACGTCATTTCTCTCCTTACCGGACGGGCGCGTGAGTGGGGCACGGCAGTCTGGGAGGCGAGGGCTGAGTGTATTAACCAGTATCAGGACTTTAAGGAGGAGATGATACGGGTTTTTGACCGTTCTGTTTTTGGCGAGGAGGCTTCCAGGGCCCTGTCTTCCCTATGTCAGGGGAATAGATCCATAACGGATTATTCTATTGAGTTTCGCACTCTCGCTGCCTCTAGTGACTGGAACGAGCCGGCTTTGCTCGCTCGTTTTCTGGAGGGTCTCCACGTCGAGGTTAAGGATGAGATCCTCTCCCGGGAGGTTCCTTCCAGTCTGGACTCCTTAATAGCTCTCGCTATTCGCATAGAGCGACGGTTTGATCTTCGTCGCCGAGCTCGTGGAAAGGAGCTCACGTTCTCCGTTGCTCCCCTCTCCACATCACTGCCACCTGCCGCATCACTGCCACCCTCCTCCGCCGGCTCGGATGCTGAGCCTATGCAGCTGGGGGTATTCGCATCTCGGCCAAGGAGAGGGAACGGAGAATCACCAATCGCCTCTGTCTCTACTGCGGCTCCGCTGGTCATTTTGTCTCCTCATGTCCAGTAAAAGCCAGAGCTCATCAGTAAGAGGAGGGCTACTGGTGAGCGCAACTACTCAGGCCTCTCCTTCTGGATCACGCACTACCTTTCCGGTCCATCTCCGCTGGCCCGGTTCATCTGCTTCCTGCAGTGCCTTGATAGACTCTGGGGCGGAGGGCTGTTTTATGGACGAGACCTGGGCTCGGGAACATGACATTCCTCTCAGACAGTTAGGGAGCCCAGGGCCTTGTTCGCTTTAGATGGTAGTTCTCTCCCCAAGATTCAGCGTGAGACGCTGCCTTTAACCCTCACTGTCTCTGGTAATCATAGCGAAACCATTTCTTTTTTAATTTTTCGTTCACCTTTTACACCTGTTGTTTTGGGTCATCCCTGGCTAGTGCGCCATAACCCTTCTATTAATTGGTCTAGTAATACTATCCTATCCTGGAATGTTTCTTGTCATGTAACCTGTTTAATGTCTGCTATCCCTCCTGTTTCCTCTGTCTCTTCTTCACAGGAGGAGCCTGGCGATTTGACAGGGGTGCCGGAGGAGTATCACGATCTGCGCACGGTGTTCAGTCGTTCCAAGGCCACTTCTCTCCCTCCACACCGGTCGTATGACTGTAGTATTGATCTCCTTCCGGGAACTACTCCCCCGGGGTAGATTATACTCTCTGTCGGCTCCCGAACGTAAGGCTCTCGAGGATTATTTGTCGGTTTCGCTCAACGCCGGTACCATAGTCTCCTCCTCCTCCCCCGCCGGAGCGGGGTTTTTTTTTGTTCAGAAGAAGGACGGGTCCCTGCGCCCATGCGTGGATTATCGAGGGCTGAATGACATAACAGTTAAGAATCGTTATCCGCTTCCTCTTATGTCTTCAGCCTTCGAGATCCTGCAGGGAGCCAGGTTTTTCACCAAATTGGACCTTCGTAACGCCTACCATCTCGTGCGCATCAGGGAGGGGGACGAGTGGAAGACGGCGTTTAACACTCCATTAGGGCACTTTGAATACCGGGTTCTTCCTTTCGGCCTCGTTAACGCTCCAGCTGTCTTTCAGGCACTAGTTAACGACGTCCTGAGAGACATGCTGAACATTTTTGTTTTCGTTTACATGGACGATATCCTGATTTTTTCTCCGTCTCTCTCGATTCATGTTCAGCACGTGCGACGCGTCCTCCAGCGCCTTTTGGAGAACTGTCTTTATGTGAAGGCTGAGAAGTGCATTTTTCATGCCGCCTCTGTCCCTTTTCTCGGTTCCGTTATTTCTGCTGAGGGCATTAAGATGGATCCCGCTAAGGTCCAGGCTGTCATTGATTGGCCCGTTCCTAAGTCACGCGTCGAGCTGCAGCGCTTTCTGGGCTTCGCTAATTTCTATCGTCGTTTCATCCGTAATTTCGGTCAGGTGGCAGCTCCCCTCACATCCCTTACTTCTGTTAAGACGTGCTTTAAGTGGTCCGTTTCCGCCCAGGGAGCTTTTGATCTTCTTAAGAATCGTTTTACATCCGCACCTATTCTTGTTACACCTGACATCTCTAGTCAGTTTGTTGTTGAGGTTGACGCGTCAGAGGTGGGCGTGGGAGCCATTCTTTCTCAGCGCTCTCTCTGACGGCAAGGTCCATCCTTGCGCGTTTTTCTCTCATCGCTTATCGCCGTCAGAACGTAACTATGATGTTGGTAATCGCGAACTGCTCGCCATCCGCTTAGCCCTAGGCGAATGGCGACAGTGGTTGGAGGGGGCGACCGTTCCTTTTGTCGTTTGGACTGACCATAGGAACCTTGAGTACATCCGTTCAGCCAAACGACTTAATGCGCGTCAGGCTCGTTGGGCTCTGTTTTTCGCTCGTTTCGAGTTTGTTATTTCTTATCGTCCGGGCTCAAAAACACCAAGCCTGATGCTTTATCTCGTCTCTTCAGTTCTTCTGAGGTCTCCACCGACCCCGAGGGGATTCTCCCTGACGGGCGTGTTGTCGGGTTGACTGTCTGGGGAATTGAGAGGCAGGTAAAGCAAGCACTCGCTCACACTCCGTCGCCGCGAGCTTGTCCTAGGAACCTTCTGTTCGTTCCCGTTCCTACTCGTCCGGCCGTTCTTCAGTGGGCCCACTCTGCCAAGTTAGCCGGCCACCCCGGCGTTCGGGGTACGCTCGCTTCCATTCGCCAGCGTTTCTGGTGGCCCACTCGGGAACGTGACGCGCGTCGATTTGTCGCCGCTTGTTCGGTCTGCGCGCAGACTAAATCTGGGAACTCTCCTCCTGCCGGCCGTCTCAGACCGCTTCCCATTCCCTCTCGACCGTGGTCTCACATCGCTTTAGATTTTATCACCGGACTGCCTTCATCAGCGGGGAAGACAGTTATTCTTACGGTTGTCGATAGATTCTCTAAGGCGGCTCATTTCATTCCTCTCGATAAGCTCCCTTCTGCTAAGGAGACGGCTCAGATCATTATCGAGAATGTTTTCCGAATTCATGGCCTTCCGTCTGACGTCGTTTCCGACAGAGGCCCGCAGTTCACGTCTCAATTTTGGAGGGAGTTTTGCCGTTTGATTGGGGCTTCCGTCAGTCTCTCGTCCGGCTTTCATCCCCAGTCTAACGGTCAAGCCGAACGGGCCAATCAGACTGTTGGTCGCATTTTACGCAGTCTTTCTTTTCGTAACCCTGCGTCTTGGTCAGAACAGCTCCCCTGGGCAGAGTACGCCCACAACTCGCTTCCCTCGTCTGCTACCGGTCTATCCCCTTTTCAGTGTAGCCTCGGGTACCAGCCTCCGCTGTTCTCATCTCAGCTCGCCGAGTCCTGCGTTCCCTCCGCTCAGGCTTTTGTCCAGCGTTGCGAGCGCACCTGGAAGGGGGTCAGGTCGGCACTTTGCCGTAATAGGGCGCAGACTGTGAGGGCCGCTAATAAGCGTAGGACCAAGAGTCCTAGATATTGTTGCGGTCAGAGAGTATGGCTCTCCACTCAGAACCTTCCCCTTAAGACAGCTTCTCGCAAGTTGGCCCCGCGGTTCATTGGTCCGTTCCGTATTTCCCAGGTCATTAATCCTGTCGCAGTGCGACTTCTTCTCCCGCGCTATCTTCGTCGCGTTCACCCGGTCTTCCATGTCTCCTGTGTTAAGCCCGTTCTTCGCGCCCCGCTCGTCCCTCCCCCCATCCTTGTCGAGGGCGCACCCATCTACAGGGTTCGTAAGATTTTGGACATGCGCCCTCGGGGCCATGGTCATCAGTACCTAGTGGATTGGGAGGGGTACGGTCCTGAGGAGAGGAGTTGGGTTCCCTCTCGGGACGTGCTGGACCGTTCGCTGATCGATGATTTCCTCCGTTGCCGCCAGGTTTCCTCCTCGAGTGCGCCAGGAGGCGCTCGGTGAGTGGGGGGTACTGTCATGTCTTGTTATGTCTGTTCCTGTCCTTTCTCTTCATTCTCTCTCTCTGCTGGTCTTTTTAGGTTACCTTCTCTGTCTCTCATTCCTCAGCTGTTCTACATCTGCCCTAACTAGCTCTTTCACTCTTCCCCACCTGTTCTCTCTTCCCCCTCTGATTAGGTCTCTATTTCTCTCTCTGTTCCTGCTACTTTCAGTGTCTGATTCTTGTTTGTGTTTTTTGATGCCAGAAGCAAGCTGTCGTCTCGTTTGCTTCCACCTTGTCCTGTCCTGTCGGAGTCTGCCTGGCAGGAGCATCCTGCACTATACTAACGTTCTTTTTGTTCCGCTGACAACGTTGGAAGAGGATTTATGCCATTCCTGTATTTTCATTAAAGAACTCTGTTTTCTGTTAAAACCGCTTTTGGGTCTTCACTCAAGTTCATAACAATGCCGTAGTGCCGCAGGCACTACCTTTTTAAAATGTATTTAACCAACTTTGAAGACCAGGTGTTTTTTAATTTAGGCAAACCACTGAACTGGGCCCGGTTTCCCAAAAGCAGCTTAAGGCTAAGTTCATTGTTAGAACCATAGGATCCTATGGTTCTGAAATGAATATAGCCTCAAGAGGCTTTTGTGAAACCGGGCCCTGATCAATTAAAAGTAGCTAAGTGTGGTGTAGTGCCGTAGGCACAACATTTTTTTACTTACTACATTTAAAAAAATGTATCCCGGGGGGCCGGAGGCCGGAGAGTTTCCTACCCCTGCCCTACTCCTAGACACAAACCTCACGCCAACTCAAGTAAACGTCTAATCTGAGTCGAAGGAATTTTGGGATTATCAGTAAATCAGTTCTGTGCTTCTTAGGGAAGTCAGAGGACTCACAGTAAACAGCCTTAAATAGAGAAGACTTGTCTATGATCAGACACCCGCACTGAAATCTGTGAAACTGCTTCAAATGGGACTTCAGTAACAGAAAGAGTGCTGGTGGTAGTTAATAAAGTTTTATGCTTTAAATAGAAAGTGACAGACAGTCAGAGACAACGGAAGGTGGCAATAATTCCAATGTTGTCATAAATTAGTTGGTGGGCACTCACCTTGTAAATCCTCTGTGTTCTATGAGTTTCACACCCTAAAGATCACGTGTCAGGGTATTTCTTATGACAAAGACAATGGGGACACGATGCTATGCATTCTACACTACCTGAGATGGAGAATGGGATATTACACGGTTGTATAACAGGGGTTTATAATCATCGCTACCCAGCACTGTACGCTGCTTTGTCAACACGAAAAATAAAAGACTTACCACCGTAAGTGTAATAAAATATGTCACTTTTAATAAAAACTGAGCAAATAAACAAAACAATGTTACAATGACTTGCATTAATAACACAAACACACAGTATGCATCACACACTTCATACATTATAAGCAGCCAGACAACAGCAATTATTTACATGACGTTGTTCCACCAGAGGCACACCGGGGGTCAGTTTTCATGCCACACTTATGTCAATAACACACAGGGGGGGGGCACACAATGCCTTCCAGCAGATGCTCACCATAAGAGGACACGTGACGGTAAGTTCTGTTAGATAGGAAATAAGAGAGGAGGACGGCTATTCAACGGTGGTGTCGATGACTTCTGAGCATCTGTTGAATGGCATTGGGCCCACTTTAATAAACACATGGCTATTGCCGTTCAATTTCTCATTACAATGACATGTAAATCGTGATATGAAAACCATGTCATATTCATTTAGTTATTGACTGTAGATAGCAGACTCATCTATGGGTGTATTGCCTTTTACTAACAGAGAATAACTACTTGAGAGACAGCACAGTACACCAACTTTACTGTATGAATGTCAGGATTACAATTGTAGGATTACATGCAGACATACAGATTAGGTCAAATGAAAAGCCATTCCCTTTTTTTGTCTTAATTTCACTCACTTCAGAGTATTAGTGGTAACTACTACTAGCATCACAGCTTGCTGGAATTGAGGTAGTTACTAGGTGACCTCATCACCACTCAATTCTGAATTTCTTCAGTAGTTAATTAACATTATTTGCTTACTGAAATGGTCAATTAACAAATGAGTAAATAAATCACAATGGATGTGTGGCACCCAAATATGGAGGTGTGGCATTCACAAGTTTACAGCATTATACCATGTACACTATAAGTCATCACTAGTAGAAGCAAAATGATTGAATTCTTAGACGCATAACTAATACTCACAGTGATAACGAGTAAACATTTTGATTTATCAACATCAAGATTTTCAGTGAATCATAGTTTTGTTATGGCTTTTCATAGTATTCATCAGTACTTTGAATTGTAGAAGCATTTCACATTTAACAGAGACAAAATAATTCAAACACACAGGTTTTAAAATACAAACACATAATTTGGTCCATTTTGATAATAATACCTTACTATGATTGGCATATATGTTCAGGACAATAAATACAGTTTGAAAGTGAAAAGACAATCTTAATAATTGTTAAATGTATTTAAATCAAGTTGGAGAGCAAGATTAATTTCACCCATATTGCTGATAGTGCGACTTGAAGTGCAATTACTAAAAATAAGGTATGGAGACAATATTCACTCCATGAAATAGAATTGTCATTTTTCATACCAGTCAAAAATTATACCTTAAACAGAAAATCAATTTTGGCGCAGAGACTTAAAATGTTTGCACTTAAAGTCAAAAGAATAAACTAGCCAGTCATGTGATTAGTCTGTCCTTCTCTATTATAATGTGATGGGGGGGGGGGGTGAATCAAATTCCCAAAATTTTAAAAATAGTTCATAGCGCTATTTACATTGGATAGTTCATAAAGCTTAGAACTTAGGGAAGAATTGTCTGTGATGGAAGACTTAAGATAATATTTCCACCTCGTAAAATTGCAAATTGACAGGTACAGTATATAGCCTAAACTATTTTGACCTAATACAAGGAATTTTAATCAAAAATCACTTTGGTAATCAAATGCCAGAGCAAAATCACAAATAATTATATAGTAACTAAATCAGCCAATCAATATGGCAATAGTATTTCTGTGAAATGAGACTGGCAAGATGCTAAGCATTGCTGGTGAACCGAGCTCATACACTATTATGGGTCATTTCTAAATACTGCAATATATCCTTTATCTTCCAAAGTATATCAACATCCTTGAAGTTGATAAACACATTATGACCAAAACAAAAGAATGAATCAGATGATGAACATTTGATGAAATGACAAACAGAATGCAAACTGACATCTGAACTACACCAACCAAGCAGTACAAGATGAAAAATAGCCCAATTTAGTCTTTTTGTTATTTGACGGATGATTCTGAGAGGTGGATGCTCTCTACCTGCCATTTATGGATAAGAACAGAAAGTAGGAAGTGGTGGACAGGAAGCTTCTGCTCTGTGGGTTGACTGAGCGCGCTCTGTAACAGATTGGTAGCTTGGAGCTCTTCTGGAGGCCGATGGCTAATGGCTGATAGTAGGCGGATGGATATGAGGAGTCTGTTGAAGTTAGTCGGAGAAGAGGCTGGCGAATGACTGGCGCAGACTGCGGATGGTCTCTGCCTTGGCCTCGTCGTCCGTGGCGTTCCCTTTCAGGGTCTCAGTGAAGGTGTTGGTGAGCGACTGGGATTTGCTGCAAGGCGCGAAAAGTGAGAATGAGGCTGAGGCTTGAGGGGCATGCAACATGGAGATGGTGGATGTATGTGCGTGCATGTTTGCGTGCATTCGTGTGTGAAGAGGGGCGAGGGGATCATATTCGGCCAACTTTGCTACTGCAGAATGATCAACAGAGGCTGGCCAACAGCACACACAACAGGGAATAAACTAGTGCACTTTGCTCTCTAAGGCCAACTAGATTTGGACAAAGGAGCTTAATCTTAGAAGAGACGTGTTCATGTGTATTATAGCAAAGCCAACGACTGTCAGCTTGGACAGAAATACAGTCAAACTTTAGTTGTGTATCCGAGCCAGGAAGTAAACTGGGCAATGGTTGTGGAGAAATCTAGTTGTAAATTGCCCTACAGACAACCCCTTTGCCATGTACAGCCAATCCACGTTGAACTAGGGAGTTACGAGAGAATCAAAACTCACTTTTATCACATATTATCTGAAGGGGTGGCTGGAGCTGAGCATCCTGCAAATGGAAGCCGTTTATTAACAGCCGTTAAACAGGAACAAATGTGGGCATGTCAGAGACTATAATAGAGTATTTCTGTAAACAGGAAGTGTCGAGCTACAGGAGCGGTAAAATCTCTATACAAAGTCTCCATCTAGCAGCCATTTGTGGCATCTGCACAGATCTGCTCCAAGTAGATATATTCCTAGTTTTACCCAGAAAGTAAATATTTTAATGAAAAGACGACAGTTTAAGGTTTTCACAGAACTTTTACTAGAGATCTTGTACTTAGCACAGTAGAGTTCTTTACTATTCTAATTAAGCAATAAGCCCCGGGGAGGTGTGGTATATGGCCAACATATGAAATTCTAAACTGGGTGGTTTGAGCCCTGAATGCTGATTGGCTGAAAGCCGTGGTACATCACATCGTATACCACGGGTATGACCAATTTTTTTTTTTTTACTGTTCTAATTACGTTGGTAACCAGTTTATAAAAGCAATAAGGCACCTTGGGGATTTGTGGTATATGGCCAACATACCATGATGGCAAAGGGCTGTATCCAGGCACTCAGAGTTGAGTCGTGCTTAAGAACAGCCCTCAGCCGTGTTATATTGGCCATATACCACACCCCCCCCATGCCTTATTGCTTAATTATATTATTCTGTTAAGTTAATATTCATATTACACACCCATGTTAACATCAGCTATGACCATGGAGATGAGATTTAAGGCATTTGATGCGTTGACTTACTTCAGTTGAGGAGGTTGTTTCTGGGAGCAGGGCCCGGTGGCAACGGGAGGTGGGATGGGTCCGGGCTGGAAGGCCTGGCTGGGAGAGGTGTTAGCTGAGCGGGCTCGCTGAGGAGAACCCTGGGCTGACTGGGAGGGAGAACTAGAGCCAGAGCGATGTCCACCTGCAGAGCAGACACGCACTCGTGTTTCGCCTTAGAGACTCAAGGCACTACTATGTGTATTTCTCAACACTATCATAATGTTCATATTCACCACAACAACAATCAAATGTTGTAGCAATCAAACTGGTGATAGGATGTCGATGGAGGTCTCTTTACCTTGGGCCCTTCTTGGCTGGGTCGTCTGTGGCTGTGAAATGAAAAGCATTGAAAATGGACAGTAATAGTGCATGATGCATGGTTGGTTTGATATACTCTCTACACAAGGGCTTATTTGAAGCAATTCTTCATTGCTTCTGAGATCAAATCTAGATAATAAATTCAAATGCAAATCCATAATAGTGTTACACTCTGGAGAGGAGCTGAAAGAGATTTACCTTCACAGCGATGGGCTGTGGTGTGTTGATCCCGAGCAGCACGCTGCACATCTTATTGATCACGAGATCAGTGATCAGCTGCCTGTCCTCCTCCACGTGCTCACCAATCAGAGGCATGGAACTGTCCATCACCTAGATGACACAGGAGAGGTACACCAATCAGAGTGAAGAACAACTACACGGACAGTATTGGCAGAGATTCTAGACTGAGTCAATGCAAGTACCAACTGGGAAATTCACTGTAAATCCATTCAACGTGATTGACTTCATTCTTGCCACTAGAGAGCAGTATTGGAACATCTTATTTGAGCAGTTATGCCTGATGAAGATGATGGTGAGGGGGTGAAATTCACTGCAGATTTGATGTTAGAGCAGAGTGACTACTGATATGGGTATATGTGTATACTATAGTGTATACTACACTACACTATAGTACTATAGAAATAAACATGAGAGATGTGACTTATTGATGTGACATATTATTACATCAAATACATCAAAATATTACGGTCATTATTTCAGTACATTTAGTACTTATTTCGTAACTTATGGGTGGACACTGGATGTCAGGACATTGTACGGCCACATAGACAATTGACTCAACATACACTTTCCCCACTGTAGCATTTCAACTCACAACATGATGCTTTGTTTGAAACCATCCTCGCAAAGCATGTGGCTCTCCACCAATCCACCAGCCATGCTTTCCTCTGCATGAGAGGGTCGTGCCAATGCCACGCCAAATGAGAACCAAAACAAACAGAGGAAAGCCTGTTTCGCAGGCTGAGGGAGAAAACAGAGGGAACACTGCCAGCAGAATGCATGTGTTATGTCCCCAGAGTGGTATCAGGCCACTGCACGCATTGTGGCCAGAGCAAACTGTAAACAGACAGAACTCCTTTTATCCATGTGCCCCATGTACACAGTGTACACAGGCGAGTGTCTGTATGTATGTGTGCGTGCGTGTGCGTGTGTGTGTGTGTGTGTGTGTGTGTGTGTGTGTGTGTGTGTGTGTGTGTGTGTGTGTGTGTGTGTGTGTGTGTGTGTGTGTGTGTGTGTGTGTGTGTGTGTGTGTGTGTGTGTGTGTGTGTGTCTGTGAGTGTGCGTGTGTGCAGCTGGGAGAGCTGGGAGATGGGTAGAAGGAAGAGAACTGGGCAGGTGATGTGCCTGGCAGTGTGGCCCCTTAGTCATAACTAGTGGTGTAAAGTACTTAAGTAAAACATACTTGAAAGTACTACTTAAGTCGTTTTTTGGGGTATCTGTACTTTATAATTTTTACCATTTTTACTTTTACTTCACTACATTCCTAAAGAAAATGATGTACATTTTACTCCACACATTTTCCCTGACACACAAAAGCACTTATGTCTAAGTGTTGGAGCGTACCCCTGGCTATCTGTAAACAAAAAAACAAGAAAATTATGAGGTATGGTTTGTTTAATATAAGGAATTTGAAATTATGTATACTTGTCCTTTTACTTTTGATACTTAAGTATATTTTGCAATAATATTTACTTTTGATAAGTGAGTATATTTAAAACCAAATACTTCTGGACTTTTACTCAAATAGTATTTCACTGGATGACTTTCAGTTTTACATGAGTAATTTTCTACTAAGGTAACTTTTACTTTTAA
Source organism: Oncorhynchus masou masou (assembly GCF_036934945.1). Classification (NCBI taxonomy): domain Eukaryota; kingdom Metazoa; phylum Chordata; class Actinopteri; order Salmoniformes; family Salmonidae; genus Oncorhynchus; species Oncorhynchus masou. The sequence goes on along the minus strand of NC_088237.1, from coordinate 9,660,867 downwards.
TCAAGTATGACAATTGGGTACTTTTCCACCACTGGCCATAACCATAAGGGGCTGGGACTGACTGAGCCCTGGAGGACTGGCAGCTGCAGCCGGGACCCACTGCAAGCCAGGAGCCACTTCAAACGTGGTGCAGTGGCAGCCAGAGTACCGGTTACACCCTGGTGATTTATTGGGATATAGACTCATCTAGCAGATGACAAGGCTGCAGTTAGTTGCCCTTTAGTATTAGAACATAGAGGAGAGGTGTTGTTTTCCCCCTCTTTCATTGGGCTGCACAGTGTTCTCTGCTGCTGGTCTGTACACTGTATTCTGGGATGGAAAGATTAAGGGTTGGAAATGGTGCAGTCTGTACTTGGGATGGGCAGTACAGAAACTCCAAAAGAGGCTACTGTTGTTTGTTTACTTTAGCTGAATGATTTCTATGATGATGTGTAATGTTTTTTTTAATGTAAAATGGCAAGTGCCAGATGCATGCCTAAGTATGTGTGCCAAAAATTCTCACACAGATGTTGTTGAACTATCCGTGCAAACTATTTCAGTTGAATACTGCTTGATGATAATAATACATATACATACTTATATAGCGCTTTTTTAAAGAACCTCAAAGTCGCTTTACAATCATAGAAATGGAAAAAGAAAAACAACAGGAGACACATCAAAACATCAGACGAAACAAAGAGGTGAGGAGAGTTTTTAACCTTATGGAGGGAGCTTGAGTTGATGCTGGAGAGTTGTGAGATGCAGTCGTCAAGACGGGAGGAGATGAATGCACGTATGAGAGTTTCAGCGGCAGGACGGGAGAAGGAAGATTTGACTTTGGTAATGTTGCGGAGGTGAAAGAATGATGTTTTGACAGTCTGTCTTATGTGGTGGTCAAATGAGAGGTTGGAGTCCAGGATGGCACCAAGGTTTCGTGCATGGAGGGAGGGAGAGACAGTGGTGTCGTCAATGGTGAGGGTGAGGTTGCCAACTTTGGTGAGGGTGGAGGAGGAGTTCTGTTTTATCACTGTTGAGCTTAAGGCAGTGTTGTTTTTATTGCAGAGAGGCAGGATTCAATGTGGGTCAGAGGTGGTTTGAGGAGGGAATTGGTGCTGAGGTAGATCTGGGTGTCATCGGCATAGCAGTGGAAGTCAAGGTTGAAGTGACAGAGGATCTGACCAAGGGGGAGGATGTAGATGAGGAAGAGTAAGGGACCCAGAACAGAGCCCTGGGGGACACCCTCTATAACTGCAGCTGAGTCTGAAGTGTGGCCATTGAGGGAGATGTAGTGGCTCCAGTTTGTGAGGAAAAAGGAAGGAACAGTCCCAATGAATTTCCCAAGAGATTAAGGTTATATCCTATATGCCATGAGTTATATGTGTAGACCTACCTACAGTGCCTTCGGAAAGTATTCAGACCCCTTGACTTTTTCCACATTTTGTTAAGTTACAGCCTTATTCTAAAATAGATTAAATACATTTTCCCCATAATCTCCAAACAGTAACCCATTTTGACTAAGTGAAAACAGGATTTTAGATTTTTTTGAAAATGTATTAAAAATAAAACACAGATACCTTATTTACATAAGTATTAAGACACTTTGCTATGAGACTTGCAATTGAGCTCAGGTGCATCCTGTTTCCATTGATCATCCTTGAGATGTTTCTACAAGTTGATTGGAGTCACCCTGTGGTATATTCAATTGATTGGATATGATTTGGAAAGGCACACACCTGTCTATATAAGGTCCCACAGTTGACAGTGCATGTCAGAGCAAAAACCAAGCCATGAGGTCGAAGGAATTGTTCGTAGAGACACAAGACAGGGTTGTGTCGAGGCACAGATCTGGGGAAGGGTACCAAAACATTTCTGCAGCATTGAAGGTTCCCAAGAACACAGTGTCCTCCATCATTCTTAAATGGAAGAAGTTTGGAAACACCAAGACTCTTCCTAGAGCTGGCCACTCGGCCAAACAATCGGGGGAGAATGGCCTTGGTCATGGAGGTGACCAAGAACCCAAACTGATGATCACTCTGACAGAGTTTCAGAGTTCCTCTGTGGAGATGGGAGAACCTTCCAGAAGGACAACCATCTTTGCAACACTCCACCAATCAGGCCTTTATGGTATAGTGGCCAGGTGGAGGCTTGGAGTTTGCCAAAAGGCACCTAAAGGACTTTCAGACCATGCGAAACAAGATCCTCTGGTCTGATGAAACCAAGATTGAACAAAGTACTGAGTATAGGGTCTGAATACTTATGTGATATTTCCATTTTTATTTTTAATACATTTGCAAAAAACAAACCATTTTGTATTATTTTTGCTTTGTCATTATGGGGTGTTGTATGTAGATTGATGAGGGAAAAAAAGATTTAATACATTTTAGAATAAGGCTGTAACAAAAAAGGCATTGTATGTTAACAAATGTACACAAAAAATACAGTTAAACATAACACAGTGTATAAACCTATTACAATTGGATCAGGCCAACCCTGCTCTAGGTCTACTGGGTGTTTCAGTCAAATAGTCTGGGTAGCCATTTGATTATGTGTTCGGGAGTCTTATGGCTTGGGGGTAGAAGCTGTTTAGAAGCCTCTTGGACCTAGACTTGCTGCCGCTTGCCGTGTGGTAGCAGAGAGAACAGTCTATGACTCGGGTGGCTGGAGTCTTTGACAATTTGTATGGCCTCCCTCTGACACTGCCTAGTATAGAGGTCCTGGATGGCAGGAAGCTTGGCCCCAGTGATGTACTAGGCCATTCTCACTACCCTCTGTAGTGCCTTGCGGTCGGAGGCTGAGCAGTTGCCATACCAGGCAGTGATGCAACCAGTCAGGATGCTCTCGATGGTGCAGCTGTAGAACCTTTTGAGGATCTGAAGACCCATGCTAAATCTTTGCAGTCTTCTGGGGGGGGGATAGGTTTTGTCGTTCTCTCTTCACGACTGTCTTGGTGTCCTTGGACCATGTTAGTTTGTTGGTGATGTGGACACCAAGGAACTTGAAGCTGTCAACCTGCTGCAGCCCCGCCGATGACAATGGGGGTGTGTTCGGCCCTCTTTTTTCCTGTAGTCCACAATCATCTTTGTCTTGATCACGTTGAGGGAGAGGTTGTTGTCCTGGCACCACACGGCCAGGTCACTGACCCCCTCCCTATAGGCTGTCTCATCGTTGTCGGTGATCAGGCCTACCACTGTTGTCATCAGCAAACATAATGATGGTTTTGGAGTCGTGCCTGGCCGTGCAGTCATGAGTGAACATGTACAGGATGGGACTAAGCACGCACCCCTGAGGGGCCCCTGTGTTGAGGATCAGCGAGGCAGATGTGTTGTCACTATATATTTTACCTCTTGGGGATGTTATTCGAAAACATAATGGTAACTTTCACTGCTATGCGGATGACACACAGCTGTACATTTCAATGAAACATGGTGAAGCCCCAAAATTGCCCTTGCTAGAAGCTTGTGTTTCAGACATAAGGAAGTGGATGGCTGCAAACTTTCTACTTTTAAACTCGAACAAAACAGAGATGCTTGTTCTAGGTCCCAAGAAACAAAGAGATCTTCTGTTGAATCTGACAATTAATCTTAATGGTTGTACAGTAGTCTCAAATAAAACTGTGAAGGACCTCGGCGTTACTCTGGACCCTGATCTCTCTTTTGAAGAACATATCAAGACCATTTCAAGGACAGCTTTTTTCCATCTACGTAACATTGCAAAAATCAGAAACTTTCTGTCCAAAAATGATGCAGAAAAATTAATACATGCTTTTGTCACTTCAAGGTTAGACTACTGCAATGCTCTACTTTCTGGCTACCCGGATAAAGCACAAAATAAACTTCAGTTAGTGCTAAGTACGGCAATTTGATCATATTGATCAATTTGATCATAATTTGATCATATTACTCCAGTGCTAGCCTCCCTACACTGGCTTCCTGTCAAAGCAAGGGCTGATTTCAAGGTTTTACTGCTAACCTACACGCATTACATGGGCTTGCTCCTACCTATCTCTCTGATTTGGTCCTGCCGTACATACCTACACGTACGCTACGGTCACAAGACGCAGGCCTCCTAATTGTCCCTAGAATTTCTAAGCAAACAGCTGGAGGCAGGGCTTTCTCCTATAGAGCTCCATTTTTATGGAACGGTCTGCCTACCCATGTCAGAGACGCAAACTCGGTCTCAACCTTTAAGTCTTTACTGAAAACTCATCTCTTCAGTGGGTCATATGAATGAGTGTAGTCTGGCCCAGGAGTGGGAAGGTGAACGGAAAGGCTCTGGAGCAACGAACCGCCCTTGCTGTCTCTGCCTGGCCGGTTCCCCTCTTTCCACTGGGATTCTCTGCCTCTAACCCTATTACAGGGGCTGAGTCACTGGCTTACTGGGGCTCTCTCATACCGTCCCTGGAAGGGGTGCGTCACCTGAGTGGGTTGTTTTACTGATGTGGTCATCCTGTCTGGGTTGGCGCCCCCCCCTTGGGTTGTGTCATGGCGGAGATCTTTGTGGGCTATACTCAGCCTTGTCTAAGGATGGTAAGTTGGTGGTTGAAGATATCCCTCTAGTGGTGTGGGGGCTGTGCTTTGGCAAAGTGGGTGGGGTTATATCCTTCCTGTATGGCCCTGTCCGGGGGTGTCCTCGGATGGGGCCACAGTGTCTCCTGACCCCTCCTGTCTCAGCCTCCAGTATTTATGCTGCAGTAGTTTATGTGTCGGGGGGCTAGGGTCAGTTTGTTATATCTGGAGTACTTCTCCTGTCCTATTCGGTGTCCTGTGTGAATCTAAGTGTGCGTTCTCTAATTCTCTCCTTCTCTCTTTCTTTCTCTCTCTCGGAGGACCTGAGTCTTAGGACCATGCCCCAGGACTACCTGACATGATGACTCCTTGCTGTCCCCAGTCCACCTGGCCGTGTTGCTGCTCCAGTTTCAACTGTTCTGCCTTATTATTATTCGACCATGCTGGTCATTTATGAACATTTGAACATCTTGGCCATGTTCTGTTATAATCTCCACCCGGCACAGCCAGAAGAGGACTGGCCACCCCACATAGCCTGGTTCTTCTCTAGGTTTCTTCCTAGGTTTTGGCCTTTCTAGGGAGTTTTTCCTAGCCACCGTGCTTCTACACCTGCATTGCTTGCTGTTTGGGGTTCTAGGCTGGGTTTCTGTACAGCACTTTGAGATATCAGCTGATGTACGAAGGGCTATATAAATAAATTTGATTTGATTTGTTACCTAACCTTACCACCTGGGGGTGGAAGTCCAGGACTTCCTAACCTTACCACCTGTCAGAAATTCCAGAATCCAGTTGCAGAGGGAGGTGTATAGTCCCAGTTTCCTTGGCTTAATGATGAGCTTTGAGGGCACTATGGTGTTGAACGCTGAGCTGTAGTCAATTAATAGCATTCTCACATAGGTGTTCCTTTTGTCCAGGTGGGAAGAGGGCAGTGTTGAGTGCAATAGAGATTGCATCATCTGTGGATCTTTTGGAACGGTATGCATATTGAAGTGTGTCTAGGGTTTCTGGGATAATGGTGTTGATGTGAGCCATGACCAGCCTTTCAGAGCACTTCATGGCTACAGACGTGAGTGCTACGGGTCGGTCGTCTTTTAGGCAGGTTACCTTAGTGTTCTTGGGCACAAGCACTATGGTGGTCTGCTTAAAACATGTTGGTATTACAGACTCAGACAGGGAGAGGTTGAAAATGTCAGTGAAGACACTTGCCAGTTGGTCAGCGCATGCTCGCAGTGACACGTACTGGCAATCCGTCTGGCCCTGCGGCCTTGCGAATGTTGACCTATTTAAAGGTCTTACTCACATTGGCTTCGGAGAGCATGATCACACAGTCTTCCAGAACAGCTGGTGCTCTCATGCATATTTCAGTGTTATTTGCCTCGAAGCGAGTAGTTTAGCTCGTCCTGTAGGCTCGTGTTATTGGGCAGCTCTCGGCTGTGCTTCCCTTTGTAGTCTGTAATGGTTTGCAAGCCCTGCCTCATCCGATGAGCGTCAGAGCCGGTGTAGTACGATTCGGTCTTGGTCTTGTATGGACGCTTTGCCTGTTTGATGGTTCGTCGGAAGACATAGCGGGATTTCTTATAAGCTTCCGGGTTAGAGTCCCGCTCCTTGAAAGCGGCAGCTCTAGCCTTTAGCTCAGTGCAGATGTTGCTTGTAATCCATGGCTTCTGGTTGGCGTATGTACATACGGTCACTGTGGGGACGACGTCATCGATGCACTTATTGATGAAGACAGTGACTGATGTGGTGTCAATGCCACCGGAGGAATCCCGGGAACATATTCCAGTCTGTACTAGCAAAACAGTTCTGTAGCTTAGCATCTGCTTCATCATAGTCACTGGTACTTCCTGCTTTCATTTTTGCTTGTAAGCAGGGATCAGGAGGATGGAATTATGGTCAGATTTGCCAAATGCAGGGCGAGCGAGAGCTTTGTATGCGTTTCTGTGTGTTGGGCAAAGGTTGGTAAAACGGATTTAAGTTTCCCTGCATTAATGTCCCCGGTCACTAGGAGCTACGCCTCTGGGAGAGCGTTTCATTGTTTTCTTATGGCGCAATACAGCTCTTTCAATGCTGTCTTAGTGCCAGCCTCTGACTGTGGTGGTATGTTAACAGCTACAAAAAATACATATGAAAACTCACTAGGTAGATAGGGTGGTCTACAGCTTATCATGAGATACTCTACCTCAGGCGAGCAATAGTTCAAGACTTCCTTAGATATCGTGCACCAGCTGTTTTTCACAAAAATACATAGTCCGTCGCCCCTTGTCTAACCAGACCCCGCTGTTCTATCCTGCCGGTGCAGCGTATTACCAGCCAGCTTTATGTTGATAGTGTCGTCGTTCAGCAATGACTCCGTGGAGCATAAGATATTACAGTTTTGAATGTCTTGTTGGTAGTTTAATCTTCCACGTAGGTCATCTATTTATTGTCCAAATATTGCACGTTTGCTAGCAGAATGGAAGGAAGTGGGAGTTTATTAGATCGTCTATGAATTCTTAGAAGGCGGCCCGCCCTACGGACCAGTTTTCTTCACCTCCTCTTCATGCAAATCACGGGGATCTGGGTCTGTTCAAGAGAAAGAAGTATATAGTTTGCGTCGGCCTTGTCAGACTCGTTAATTCTGCCAGTCCGTGGTGACTAATCGCAGTCCCGATGTCCAGAAGTTATTTTCGGTCACAAGAGACGGTAGCGGCAACATTATGTACAAAATAAGTAAAAGAGTAAGTTACAAACAACGCAAATAAAAAAACAAAAAACACAATTGGTTGGAGGGATGTAAAACGTCTGCCTTCTTTTCCGGCGCCATCTTTGTTATGTACTTGAGTGAAGACCCAAAAGCGGTTTTAACAGAAACAGAGTTCTTTAATGAAAAAACAGGAATGGCAAAGATCCTCTTCCGACGTTGTCAATGGAACAAAAGATAGTTAGTAGAGTGCAGGATGCACCTGCCAGGCAGACTCCGACAGGATAGGACTAGGTGGAAGCAAACGAGACGATAGCTTGCTTCTGGCATGAGAAACACAAACGAGAATCTGACACCGAAAGTAGCAGGAACAGAGAGAGAAATAGAGACCTAATCAGAGGGAAAAAAGGGAACAGGTGGGAAAGGGTGAATGAGCTAGTTAGAGGAGATGAGGAACAGCTGGAGGAGAGAAAGAGAAGGTAACCTAATAAGACCAGCAGAGAGAGACAGAGTGAAGAGAAAGGACAGGAACAGACATAATAAGACATGACAGTACCCCCCCACTCACCGAGCGCCTCCTGGCGCACTCGAGGAGGAAACCTGGCGGCAACGGAGGAAATCATCGATCAGCGAACGGTCCAGCACGTCCCGAGAGGGAACCCAACTCCTCTCCTCAGGACCGTACCCCTCCCAATCCACTAGGTACTGATGACCACGGCCCCGAGGACGCATGTCCAAAATCTTACGAACCCTGTAGATAGGTGCGCCCTCGACAAGGATGGGGGGAGGGACGAGCGGGGCGCGAAGAACGGGCTTAACACAGGAGACATGGAAGACCGGGTGAACGCGACGAAGATAGCGCGGGAGAAGAAGTCGCACAGCGACAGGATTAATGACTTGAGAAATACGGAACGGACCAATGAACCGCGGGGTCAACTTGCGAGAAGCTGTCTTAAGGGGAAGGTTCTGAGTGGAGAGCCATACTCTCTGACCGCAACAATATCTAGGACTCTTGGTCCTACGCTTATTAGCGGCCCTCACAGTCTGCGCCCTATTACGGCAAAGTGCCGACCTGACCCCCTTCCAGGTGCGCTCGCAACGCTGGACAAAAGCCTGAGCGGAGGGGACGCAGGACTCGGCGAGCTGAGATGAGAACAGCGGGGGCTGGTACCCGAGGCTACTCTGAAAAGGAGATAGACCGGTAGCAGACGAAGGAAGCGAGTTGTGGGCGTACTCTGCCCAGGGGAGCTGTTCTGACCAAGACGCAGGGTTACGAAAAGAAAGACTGCGTAAAATGCGACCAACAGTCTGATTGGCCCGTTCGGCTTGACCGTTAGACTGGGGATGAAAGCCGGACGAGAGACTGACGGAAGCCCCAATCAAACGGCAAAACTCCCTCCAAAATTGAGACGTGAACTGCGGGCCTCTGTCCGAAACGACGTCTGACGGAAGGCCATGAATTCGGAAAACATTCTCGATAATGATCTGAGCCGTCTCCTTAGCAGAAGGGAGCTTAGCGAGAGGAATGAAATGAGCCGCCTTAGAGAATCTATCGACAACCGTAAGAATAACTGTCTTCCCCGCTGATGAAGGCAGTCCGGTGATAAAATCTAAAGCGATGTGAGACCACGGTCGAGAGGGAATGGGAAGCGGTCTGAGACGGCCGGCAGGAGGAGAGTTCCCAGATTTAGTCTGCGCGCAGACCGAACAAGCAGCGACAAATCGACGCGCGTCACGTTCCCGAGTGGGCCACCAGAAACGCTGGCGAATGGAAGCGAGCGTACCCGAACGCCGGGGTGGCCGGCTAACTTGGCAGAGTGGGCCCACTGAAGAACGGCCGGACGAGTAGGAACGGGAACGAACAGAAGGTTCCTAGGACAAGCTCGCGGCGACGGAGTGTGAGCGAGTGCTTGCTTTACCTGCCTCTCAATTCCCCAGACAGTCAACCCGACAACACGCCCTCAGGGAGAATCCCCTCGGGGTCGGTGGAGACCTCAGAAGAACTGAAGAGACGAGATAAAGCATCAGGCTTGGTGATTTTTGAGCCCGGACGATAAGAAATAACAAACTCGAAACGAGCGAAAAACAGAGCCCAACGAGCCTGACGCGCATTAAGTCGTTTGGCTGAACGGATGTACTCAAGGTTCCTATGGTCAGTCCAAACGACAAAAGGAACGGTCGCCCCCTCCAACCACTGTCGCCATTCGCCTAGGGCTAAGCGGATGGCGAGCAGTTCGCGATTACCAACATCATAATTACGTTCTGACGGCGATAAGCAATGAGAGAAAAACGCGCAAGGATGGACCTTGCCGTCAGAGAGGGAGCACTGAGAAAGAATGGCTCCCACGCCCACCTCTGACGCGTCAACCTCAACAACAAACTGTCTAGAGATGTCAGGTGTAACAAGAATAGGTGCGGATGTAAAACGATTCTTGAGAAGATCAAAAGCTCCCTGGGCGGAAACGGACCACTTAAAGCACGTCTTAACAGAAGTAAGGGCTGTGAGGGGAGCTGCCACCTGACCGAAATTACGGATGAAACGACGATAGAAATTCGCGAAGCCAAGAAAGCACTGCAGCTCGACGCGTGACTTAGGAACGGGCCAATCAATGACAGCCTGGACCTTAGCGGGATCCATCTTAATGCCCTCAGCGGAAATAACGGAACCGAGAAAGGGACAGAGGAGGCATGAAAAGTGCACTTCTCAGCCTTCACATAAAGACAGTTCTCCAAAAGGCGCTGGAGGACGCGTCGCACGTGCTGAACATGAATCGGGAGAGACGGTGAAAAAATCAGGATATCGTCCATGTAAACGAAAACAAAAATGTTCAGCATGTCTCTCAGGACGTCGTTAACTAGTGCCTGAAAGACAGCTGGAGCGTTAACGAGGCCGAAAGGAAGAACCCGGTATTCAAAGTGCCCTAACGGAGTGTTAAACGCTGTCTTCCACTCGTCCCCCTCCCTGATGCGCACGAGATGGTAGGCGTTACGAAGGTCCAATTTGGTGAAAAACCTGGCTCCCTGCAGGATCTCGAAGGCTGAAGACATAAGAGGAAGCGGATAACGATTCTTAACTGTTATGTCATTCAGCCCTCGATAATCCACGCATGGGCGCAGGGACCCGTCCTTCTTCTGAACAAAAAAAAACCCCGCTCCGGCGGAGACTATGGTAGACTATGGTACCGGCGTCGAGCGATACAGACAAATAATCCTCGAGAGCCTTACGTTCGGGAGCCGACAGAGAGTATAATCTACCCCGGGGGGGAGTAGTTCCCGGAAGGAGATCAATACTACAGTCATACGACCGGTGTGGAGGGAGAGAAGTGGCCTTGGAACGACTGAACACTGTGCGCAGATCGTGATACTCCTCCGGCACCCCTGTCAAATCACCAGGCTCCTCCTGTGAAGAAGAGACAGAGGAAACAGGAGGGATAGCAGACATTAAACAGGTCACATGACAAGAAACATTCCAGGATAGGATAGTATTACTAGACCAATTAATAGAAGGGTTATGGCGCACTAGCCAGGGATGACCCAAAACAACAGGTGTAAAAGGTGAACGAAAAATTAAAAAAGAAATGGTTTCGCTATGATTACCAGAGACAGTGAGGGTTAAAGGCAGCGTCTCACGCTGAATCTCGGGGAGAGAACTACCATCTAAAGCGAACAAGGCCGTGGGATCCCTTAACTGTCTGAGAGGAATGTCATGTTCCCGAGCCCAGGTCTCGTCCATAAAACAGCCCTCCGCCCCAGAGTCTATCAAGGCACTGCAGGAAGCAGATGAACCGGTCCAGCGGAGATGGACCGGAAAGGTAGTGCAGGATCTTGAAGGAGAGACCTGAGTAGTTGCGCTCACCAGTAGCCCTCCTCTTACTGATGAGCTCTGGCTTTTACTGGGCATGAGGTGACAAAATGACCAGCGGAGCCGCAGTAGAGACAGAGGCGGTTGGTGATTCTCCGTTCCTTCTCTTTGGCCGAGATGTGGATACCCCCAGCTGCATAGGCTCAGCACCCGAGCCGGCGGAGGAGGATGGCAGTGATGCAGCAGGTGGCAGTGATGCGGAGAGGGGGCAACGGAGAACGCGAGCTCCTTCCACGAGCTCGGCGACGAAGATCAAACCGTCGCTCTATGCGAATAGCGAGAGCTATTAATGAGTCCAGGCTGGAAGGAACCTCCCGGGAGAGAATCTCATCCTTAACCTCGGCGAGGAGACCCTCCAGAAAACGAGCGAGCAAAGCCGGCTCGTTCCAGTCACTAGAGGCAGCGAGAGTGCGAAACTCAATAGAATAATCCGTTATGGATCGATTCCCCTGACATAGGGAAGACAGGGCCCTGGAAGCCTCCTCCCCAAAAACAGAACGGTCAAAAACCCGTATCATCTCCTCCTTAAAGTCCTGATACTGGTTAATACACTCAGCCCTCGCCTCCCAGATAGCCGTGCCCCACTCACGCGCCCGTCCGGTAAGGAGAGAAATGACGTAGGCGATGCGGGCTGTGCTCCTGGAGTAAGTGTTGGGCTGGAGAGAGAACACCACATCACACTGAGTGAGGAATGAGCGGCACTCAGTGGGCTCCCCAGAGTAACACGGCGGGTTATTGATCCTGGGCTCCGGAGACTCGGAAACCCTGGAAGTGGGCGGTGGATCGAGGTGGAGTTGGTGAACCTGTCTTGTGAGGTCGGAGACTTGGACAGCCAGGGTCTCAACGGCATGTCGAGCAGCAGACAATTCCTCCTCGTGTCTGCCTAGCATCGCTCCCTGGATCTCAACGGCGGAGTGAAAAGGGTCCGGAGCCGCTGGGTCCATTCTTGGTCAGATTCTTCTGTTATGTACTTGAGTGAAGACCCAAAAGCGGTTTTAACAGAAACAGAGTTCTTTAATGAAAAAACAGGAATGGCAAAGATCCTCTTCCGACGTTGTCAATGGAACAAAAGATAGTTAGTAGAGTGCAGGATGCACCTGCCAGGCAGACTCCGACAGGATAGGACTAGGTGGAAGCAAACGAGACGATAGCTTGCTTCTGGCATGAGAAACACAAACGAGAATCTGACACCGAAAGTAGCAGGAACAGAGAGAGAAATAGAGACCTAATCAGAGGGAAAAAAGGGAACAGGTGGGAAAGGGTGAATGAGCTAGTTAGAGGAGATGAGGAACAGCTGGAGAAGGAGAGAAAGAGAAGGTAACCTAATAAGACCAGCAGAGAGAGACAGAGTGAAGAGAAAGGACAGGAACAGACATAATAAGACATGACAATCTTACTCTTTACATACAAGTTAGCTTATTTGTACATTTTGAATTGTGTTGACTCTTTAGATTTTAGTCATTTAGTAGATGCTCTTATACAGAGTGAATAACAAGAGCAATTAGGGTCAAGTGCCTTGCTCAATTGCACCGACAGATTTCTTTACCTAGTTGGCTCAGGAATTCGAACAAGCAACCTTTTGGTTACTGCCACAACGATCTTAACCGCTAGCCTACCTGCCACGGTGTGGTATTTAAATTGTTTTAATTGTTCAAATATAATTTGAAATTAAGTAGTGTTAATGTTGATTAATCACATATCCCAATGTGGCAATAAAGAGGGGAAGGGGTTCAGTCTCTAATGTATCTGTGTGTCTGTGTTGTATTCTCAAATGAACATTGGTTAGGTTAGTTGAACATTGGTTAGGTTAGTTGACTTTTCTCAAAACAAACTGTCACGCCCTGATCTGTTTCACCTGTCCTTGTGCTTGTCTCCACCCCTCTCCACGTGTCACCCATCTTCCCCACTTATCCCCTGGGTATTTATACCTGTGTTTTCTGTCTGTCTGTGCCAGTTCGTCTTGTTTGTTCAAACCTACTAGCGTTTTGTGTCTCAGCTCCTGCTTTTTCCAGTCTCTTTTCTCGCCCTCCTGGATTTGACCCCTGCCTGCCCCTGACCCTGATCCTGCCTGCCATCCTGTACCTTGGCCCCACTTCTCTGGATTATCGACTCCTGCCTGCCATGACCTGTCGTTTGCCTCCCCCTGTTGTTACAATAAACATTGTTACTTCTACACAGTCTGCACTTGGGTCTTGAAACCGGATACAAACCTCATTGTGGCTAGCTACGTCTTGTCCCTCATGCTAGCCTTTATGGCTAAATAACACTTCAGAAACTTAAAAAAAAAAACACATCTAAATATTGATATGGCCAGCACTGTAGACCATTTCTCCCCCCATTGCTGCAGCTTTAGCTCATATTAAAAGAACAGCGAAATGCTGTGAAGACCAGTGTGCCACAAACGTTCTAAAATGTTTTGTCACCGGTGCTTGTTTAGTTGATTTTTTTTTTTGTCCTCATAACTGTTGCTCTGACGAAACTAATCTGGAGCTCCGCCCAAGCAATGTATTTGATTGGTTGGATGTGTTGCGAGGCATCACTGATTGACACCGGGTTCCGACCCCTCTTTAGCTCTATTTCTTCCATGGAACTTCACCAGGCTTCCTGGAATACACATAGATACAGACTAGAAATGTTTTAACAATATACTTTTCTTTGCGAAGCTTGCATTAAATTGCCACTCCCTGTTGCACACAACAAGCTTCCATTCACCTTGTCACAAGGGGATTTATGGCTGATTTAAGATGAAATCGTCAACCCTGTGACTTTATTTGGCACTGAATAGGCACTTACTATAGTCATTTATGTATTTAACCTTGAGATCTGAAAACATGTTTTTATGAAATTGTTCTTGCTCTGTGACAAAATGTTAAAAAAAAAAAAAAGTTACACTCAAAAGGCACCGAATTAGTGGAATGACCCACATGTTGAGATCAGTACCAGTGGATTCTATATGAAGCGAATGTAAACACCTATTACTTTTCATTAATCGGAAGTGTCACCATGTTTTTTTATTTCACCTTTATTTAACCAGGTAGGCCAGTTGAGAACAAGTTCTCATTTACAACTGTGACCTGGCACCATGTGTAATGTCTGTCTGGAACACAAACAGGTTCCCACTGCCAGGAGCGTGCAATATTGCTATGTTACCATTCACACTAATTAAATGCCACCAAGTCGAGGGGTGTGTATAATTTGGTGGTTTCTTATAAAACATGTGCTTTTTACATATCCCAGCTCCCCTTGAGACACCCTCGGAGAGTGGGGTCACGGCCAAGGTCAGCCATTAACAACAGCAACCCTGGAGAAATTAAGGTTCAGTGCCTTGCTCAAGGGCACAGACAGATTTCTCACCTCGTCGCCTCTGGAATTCAAGCTAATGACCTTTCCAGTTACTGGCAAAACGCTCTAACCGCTAGGTTACCTGCCGTCACAGTGTGTGTGTGTGTGTGTGTGTGTGTGTGTGTGTGTGTGTGTGTGTGTGTGTGTGTGTGTGTGTGTGTGTGTGTGTGTGTGTGTGCGTGTGTGCGTGCGTGCGTGCGTGCGTGCGTGCGTGCGTGCGTGTGTGTGTCTGTGTGTGTAGAACTCTCCTTGTCACAGAACATTGTTACGTGACTGTGTCACTGCTGCGATCACAGTCTGTCTCAGACCTCTAAGACCGGTGTGTCACACACACATTGGTTAATAAGCCCCTTCCTACAATGGGAAGAGAGAAAGAGGATGACAGATGGGTAGGTGGGAGGCTGGCCTCCACCCTAGAAACATCAGGCTAAGAGAGAATGTTGATGCATGTTAAAGAGCAAGCTAAATATGGACATCTCAGAGCACCGGGCCGAGAGGTCATTTTACATTTAACTGCCCATGGGGGGACTGCACATAAACGAACCACATTGGAGAGATGCATGTGTGTGATCTGAGATGACGATGCAGATCAGAAATACCCATCATAAGCATTTTGAAAACTGTTTATGTGACTTTATGAGTAAAAGCTCAAACATTTTGGGGTCTCATCAGTAATCTCTCAAGGTTAAAGGTCATTCAAAGCAAAACTGGTTTCGGTTCCTGTACGAGAACATTCCTGTTGTTTTACCGGTTTTAATATAAAACCCATTACGAAGTGTTTATCTCATTTGAACTAACATTCATGAGTGTTCCTAACTTCCACTGCTGTACATGGACATGGTAATGTGTTTAGAGGAAAAGCACAGAGGAGTCCATTGTATGCTAGTCCTTAATTTCCTCCTTTCAGTGGTACAGTGAGTTTAATGGCTTATATTTAATAAGGACCGTTGAAGAATGCCAGAAAATGTGTTTTGGACAAAGTTATACTGTGGTAGATACATAACACAATAGCCTATAGTACACCATATCACAGACATGTTAGCACCGAAATTATGTCTAATCACCCTCTGCAACTGGAAAAGTCTAATGATTTATGGAATGCAACCAAGAAAAGTAGGTTAAATTGGCATAGTAAATCAATTCTGTTGTGTTTTCCATGAGATCAAAAGTATAGGTAACACCTGCTTTATGAAATAAATTAACACTGGGAACAGAACTATTCATCAAAAACAGTGGCTTACAAATGGGTTCCGCTTGGCCTGCAGCACCGGGGACAGTTACTCACAACAGCTGGCAGTCAGTTGCACTGTAAATCAACTGTGCAGGTGTGCAGCAAACACACACACACACAGGTGCAAGCTAGCACACCTAAGCATGCATATGCACACACGCACACAGACACGTGCGCGCGAGCACACACACATGCACACGCACACACGCACCCCTCTGAATTGTCTCGATTGTCCAATCCACACACACTCTCACACAACCAGCTCTTTCCTCTTCCTCCTAACCCACCCCTTCTTCTTGCCACCGGTCGGTCCATAAACTGCCCTGTGAGAGGAGATAAACCAGGCTTGTCTGGAGGAAACGAGACGCTGGGCCGGTTGTGAGAGATGGAGCTACCTAAGCACTGAGACGGCTGCACTACGTCATGTTTTTACCAGTCCCAATACAGTACGTCAGGTCACGACCATGCACGTATCTCAGTCTGCCGAAGCTTCTTTTTACCCTGTGTGTATGTGTGTGTGTGTGTGCATGCCTGCGTTTCTTCGCTTGTCCAATAACGTCAGGTTAGGGCAATGCAGTTATCTCTGTGTATTGTGCGTGGTTGTAGCTATAGGCCTTGTCTGCAGTCAATGTGAGCTAAGTGGAACAACAGGAAGTGCCTGGTCGGTGGAACGGTGTATCTGCTCCTTTTAAACAGATGTGTTCTACAGCAACAAGTGCTCACCATGCCGTGCTGCCCAGCAGCCCAAAGTAAACCCAGCCAGAGGTTGTTATGGTGTGTGTTAATGTCTGTCGCACAAAGGCACTTATTGTACCACTCTCATTGGGTGGTTATTTGCATTACTAGTTATAGCTAGCTAACATTGAACTAGTTGGTTAGCTACCAGCAGATTCATGCACGGTATTAACATTATGAGTTTGGATTATGGTTCATTGTTTAGCTAGCTAGCAACATGTCTAAACAGAAAGACTCCACTATGCAACTTTGATTTTATTTGATATAGTGTGTGTTTACCAGAGACAGTAATGTGAAGAACAACATGACCTGCACCAAAGTCAATTTGGGATATAACGTTAGGCCAACGAGACAGTGTCCAAGTTAAAAAATTCTCTGGTAGAATGCCTTGCTTTTATTTTGTCACACTCACAACCGTAAGCTATTATCTGTAATTAGCTCGCCATTAACATGTAAATAATGATCTTGTTGTGAGTTTATTTTCCTGTAATAACGAATACAAATGAGCTACAGTTAAGACGTTGTCATCTATATGATATGGACATTATTTTAACAGGCTAGCCAGCTAACTTAACATTAGCTAGCTAACTAACAAGCTAGAAACGAACCAAAACATTATTTAGAAAGTTGCTTTTGGTTGCCTGGTTTACTAGATTGACATTTACTAAATACATTTTTAAACAGATGGGTTTATTGGTGTTAAAATACACCAGTTATGCTATTTTGGACCACCAGGCTGCTGATGTCATGCAGCCTGTTGTTTTTGTGTTTATACTTTTTCATAACGACAACAACAAGTTTGATGTCGGACGACAGTAGAATGTTCATGATGTCACTTCGACAACTGTCTACAGACATGTCGATAGACGTAGTAAAAACCAGCCTTTAGTCTTGACATCTTTGGTTGTTTAGTACACTAACGTGCTCACTCTGTTTAGCACATGACCTCACATGTGAATCCTTCAAAAGATGGGTGGGGCTAAGGCTTAAGATGGTGTGTAAGATGCTGAATGGCTGTAGACAAAGAAGAGGCCTCCAGTAGAAGTACCAAAACATTCAAGGGCTATTTTCTCAAAAGTGAGGTTGCAAGTTTATCAACTTTCAAAGCAGAATTACTTTCCCACTGTTCCTCAACTGTAGTGTATGATAAACCTTTGAACTTTTTCACATTTTGTTGTGTTACAAAGTGGAATTGAAATAAATGTAAATGTAAATGTTGTAAAAAATGAAATAACTTAAATAGTAATTGCATAAGTATTCACCCCCTTTGTCTAGGCAAGCCTAAATTAATGCAAAGGTTAAATTTGGCAAATCACATAGTAAGTTATATGGACTCAAACTGTGTGAAATATGTTTTAATGACTACCCATTCCTCTGTCCTCCATACTGTACATACAACATCCGTAAGTTCCCTCAGTCAAGTATTGAATTTCAAGCACAGATTCAACTACAAAGACCAGGGAGCTTTTTGAAAGCCTCATAAAGAAGGGCAGTGATTGGTAGATTGGTACCAATAACAAATAAGACATACACAGACATCAAAGATACAGTCCTCCTTCTGAACTGAGCTGCAGGAAGGAAACTGCTTAGGGATGTCACCATGAGGCCATTGACTGAGTATGGATCAACACCATTGTAATGACCCCACAATAAAGTGTAACCGAAATGCTGCAAGATTGGATCCCTCGAGCTGACAAGGTAAAAATCTGTCGTTCTGCCCTTGAACGAGGCAGTTAACCCACTGTTCCTAGGCCGTCATTGAAAATAAGAATTTGTTCTTAACTGACTTGCCTAGTTAAATACAGGTCAAATAAAAGTATGCAACAAGGGCACTAAAGTAATACTACAGAAAAATATGTTAAAGGAATGCCCTTTTTGGCCTACAGGAAATGCAAAGCCTTATGTTTGAGGCAAATCCAACACAACACATCACTGAGTAACTGCCTCCTTATTTTCAAGCATGGTGGTTGCTGCATCATGATATGGGTGTACTTGACATCGGCAAAGACTGGGGAGTTTTTCAGGATGAAAAGAAACGGGATGGAGCTAAGCACAGGTATATTCCTACAGGAAGACCTGCTTCAGTCTGCTTTACACCAGATACTGGGAAAGGAATTCACCTTTCAGCAGGACAATAACCTACAACACAAGGCCAAATCTACACTGGAGTTGCTTACCAAGAAGACAGTGAATGTTCCTCAGTGGTCAAGTTACAGTTTTGACTTCAATCTGCTTGAAAATCTATGGCAAGACTTGAAAATTGCTGAATAGCCATGACCCCAAAACACTTTGACAGAGTTTGAAGAATTTTGAAAAGAATGATGGGCAAAGATTGCACAATGCAGGTGTGCAAAGCTCTTAATAAAAAAAAGTGAATACGTATCTAATCAAGGTATATTGGTGTTTTATTTTTCCTTCATCTTTTTTTACCTTGACATAGTATTTTGTGTAGATTGTTGACGAAAAATAACAATTAAATCCATTTTAATTGCAAATTGTAACACAAAATGTGAAGAAACCCAAGGGGGTGTACCACAACTGATTCCAATGATAAGATCTCTGTTTCTCAGTATGTCTGTGTCTATCTAACCCTTGAGTTTCACAGGTTTGAATACACACGGTCCTCCCCACAGAACAAAACACTATATTTGATCTCTATGGTCCTCCCTAAATCTTCTCCTCAGTTCTGCAATGTGAACCAACTGAGGAAAACAAAACGTTTCCTCAGGTATCTATGACTTCAGACAGACAGACAGACAGACAGACAGACAGACAGGCAGGCAGGCAGGCAGGCAGGCAGGCAGGCATGCAGGCAGCCAGGCAGGCAGGCAGGCAGGCAGACAGACAGACAGACAGACAGACAGACAGACAGACAGACAGACAGACAGGCAGGCAGGCAGGCAGGCAGGCAGACAGACAGACAGACAGCGTGGGCAGCCGGCGAGCCATGCCTTTGTATGAATTCCGACCGCCGTGTTTGGTCTAACGGCGTAATCATTCATTCATTGCTCTGACTCGGAATAATCATGCCTGATCTATCCCGACTGCGCCCTCGTCCTCCACCATCGCCCGCCAAACTCTTGTCTGTCAATGCAATCTATTACTTCATGATGACTTTGAAAATGATATCGCCCACCAGAGAAATGTGATTTAATAAACATGTTTCTGGACTTGACATGATCTTTCATCACCATCCATTGTTACTCACGCCCTGTTTATTATGACTCATGCAATTCAAACGTGGTTAGCATACATGGTGAACACCACGTGTTGCCGGAACATTCTTCAGAATATTTGATAACTACAATTTACCTCGAGCTGTACGTAGTCTGGCAAATATTATATCGGGAACACATACAGTGATCATGATATGAGATATGTGTTTTTTGTTGTTGTTTTTTTTTACCCTGAAAGAGAAGGCCTAGAGATACTGTGTCATTTTCTTATACAGAACTTGCTACGACATGCTAAGAATTAACTGACCTCGATAATGTAGTCGTTGCCATCTTTCCCGTGGACGGCTTTCACAGCACAGATGTCAAGGCCCCCGAACATCTCGGCACAGGAGTCCACCCACGCACGATATCTGGAACACAGTGACATCCACAACTGTCATTGTCAACTACAAAACAGACCTTCGTTTTTACCACTCCTGCACATGCACTTTTCACTTGCCTTCTAAACTCCCATCACATTGTCTTGTAATTACTTGTGTGCACATTAATAAACACAGTAATACATCTTTAAGCGTTCAGAATGTCTCATAATAAGGCTTACCTGCTACGTCTAACAAAGTGTCTAATAGGCCGGCTTACCTGTCTGTCATAGCGATCTGTTCCAGCATGGCTGAGCCGGTGTTAGCCTTCCAGTTGCCTGAGATGGACGTCCTCCTAGAAAAGGTGAGATCAAATCAAAGAGAAAATCAAGGAAATGAATCAGGCATTCAGCTATTCTCTGGACCGGAGTGGAAAGCAATGGTCAGCTAGCTTAGTCATTGTGTTTTTGTTTTTGTAGTTCAACGGAAGATCCTGGGGGGAAGGGGGGGGGGGGGATGTTATCATCGAATTCTACACTGATGACGGTTGCAATGTACGTCTATATTATGTTTGTGTAACGGCCGGTTGGAGACGTGCTTTCATGACTGGTGCCCAGGAAATCAGTGGAGATAAGGAGGTCAATTCCACTCGTTTTAGTCAAGCAATAATTGTTCGGATTGAGAAACATGAAAGTAGATTCACACTTTCATTGTTACTGTGCATGGTGTTTTACATGTATTGCAAAGGTCTGTTGTATACAAGAGGGTGCTGTTGACCATTTGAAATGGAAGTGGCTGGTTACTCAGAGAAGATTCTATTCGTTCAAACTGAGATTGAGACTATGAGGCTGAAGCTGCCCAGTGGTCACAGTCACGTCGGCTGATCCTGTCACTTCCCTCTGGGGAGACAGAGTGGAATGCCAGTTCAGGGTGCAACCCTGGTCGTTGTCCCTGGGTAGAGAAGGTGCTGTTGTGTAGGTGAGCCCTGCATGGCTCCACTGACTGGGAAGGGCGTACCGTGCCTATTCCCACATTCATATTGGTATGCAGGATGGACTATTCTAGGGCTTGTCTCTGTCTCTCTAGCCATCTCTCTATTTCTCTGTCTCTTTTTCTGTTTCTCTTCATACATCTCTGTTTCCATGTCTACCCCTCCCCCCTCTCTCTCTGGTAAAGTCATTCACATGCAAGCCATATAGTTTCCTTCTAGTCACATTCATTGCTGACATGTCCAAATCACAGACAAAACACCCAGTGTACACAGCATAGAGACAACATCATACTTACATGTAGGCCTTGTAGTTGTTGCCGATTTTCTGGATCCTGATGTCGTACTTGGACAGGATGTAGGGCTCAGAGGTGGCATAGGTTCTGGCCAGTGCCACCACACTGGTAATATCCTGGAAGTCAAGTTCGTTCTCCACTTTGATCTGAAACAGGAGGACACCACTAATTAGTTCATCGGCAGGAAGATATGCCTAATTGGTGCTTTGTGATGGTTAATTACCAAACATGCTGTAAAAGCAATGAGACAGGAGCTGAAGTAGACTGTTAGAATCCCACAGGAATGTAAATCCAACACAGACAGGACAATGAAAAGCTTCCTCTCTGGAAAATGTTAGGATTTTAGGAGCTGCATGTTTCTCACATCCATGAGAGTTCATCAGGTACACAATGACGTCATATACAGACAGTGCAGTAATAATTGATTGCATTTATATAGCGGGTTTCCACCTGTAGTAGGTGGTCAAAAGCCCTTTACATAGTAAGGGAGTAAACTCACCTCTTCCACCACTAATATGCTAGACAACATTTTGATGGAAATGACAAACAGTAGCTAAATTCAATCGACCCACAACTTATCCAAGGAGAACAAACATTCAAATTCTGTAGATTCCTTTTTTCATACAGTACATGCTAATCTACAGTATCTTTTGTCTTTTTAATGTAAACAGGTTTGATTAAATATATTAACTGACAGGCACACTATGCCTAAAAATTCAAGTACCAACCAGATATGTCTGTATTGATAGCTAACAAAAGAGGGATTTACAACACTCCAGAAACTCCCTCAGACCACGGGAAAAGGGGCAGCGGAGTAGTAGACAGCCATAAATCAACAGCCCGTAATGTACAGCTGTCTGACTGTACATCATCCATATGATGTATGATGATAGCAGCCAGAGTCCTGGACATTCCCTCTATATTCCCTCCATTGACTCTCATTATCATCCCTCTGGCTGTTATCTTTGGTATTATGATTCATCCGTCATGCAGTGGGAGTCGGTGGCAACAGTGAGGCGCTGTCGTGGACAGGGACAGATTGGACTGATGCTCTCCCTTTCCCACCCACACTCCTCTCTCCTTTCAGCTCGTCTCTTCTTCTCTCCTGTGGCCTAGTTGTCAAGTGAGATGAAGAGGTCTGCTATGGTAAAGATATAAGGGAGGGCGGGCTTGAGTTGGCCCACTTTGTGGATCAGGCATTTAATTCTCTGTTTTGTCATAGCTACTTTTGAAGATTCTTACTTAGCATCTTGAGTATGTTTGACATGGAGGTGGAGGTAGCTCGACAAGGGGGAAATGGTTTTCCTCTGTTCATATGAGGAAAGTATTTGTGCACTTGGCTACCCACTGTGGTTCCAAGAGAGAGCCAGAGAAAAAGAAGCCAAACCATGGTGTAAATAAAGTCAACTCTAATACTGGAAGCAGAAACCATAAGGTAATTTAGATTGTACTGGCAGTTGGATTAAGAGCTGGTTGAGGTGGAAAGCAACGTGATTCTGGACACTGCCCAGTTTCGATGGTTATGAAATATTCCCTAGTGTCTGTTAAGTCTATCTACCCTTTAGTGAGCCATTCGTAACTCCTCAAACCAGGATTAACAACTCCATGCGATGGACAGGCTGTAAAGGTCTCTTTCTGAGATCTGATATCATTCAAAAAATACAATAAATGGATTGACGTTAGACTAGGATGGGAAGATAGAAGTAGCCAATCATGATCTTTTTTTAACGGGTATTCACCTTGTCATTCTACAAGATATTGCCGTAACATTTGACTTAGGCTACGGATCATAAAGAACTGTTGAAGTGAAAACCCCCTGCAATAATTTTGCACGCCCAATTTTTCAGTTTTTGATTTGTTAAAAAAGTTTGAAATATCCAATAAATGTCGTTCCACTTCATGATTGTGTCCCACTTGTTGTTGATTCTTCACAAAAAATACAGTTTTATATCTTTATGTTTGAAGCTTGAAATGTGGCAAAAGGTCGCAAAGTTCAAGGGGGCCGAATACTTTCGCAAGGCACTGTACATTAGGTTACGCAAACGTAGTGTTAAAAACAACTGAAAAAACAACAACACTGGCCATAGTCCTAGTCCCAATTCCACAACTCCAGATACTTGAATTTTAACCAATGTCTTTTGTCAAGAGACTCTCAGCTCAACGTAAAAGCCATGTGAAGCACTTGAATGGCCTACATCCAGACCCTCTTCTTTCCCCCAGTTCTAAGTCCTCTGTGAGGTCAGAGGAGTTAAGTGAGGTCCTGGTCTACAATGGGCCTATGCTAAGTGAGCCAGAGGGCATGTGGGAACTCTATAGCACTCCAGGTTCCTGTAAAATAGGAAACCCCACCCAGCCCTTCAGATGGAAAGGGGGGGATAAACGTATAGGAAGTGCTTCCCCCTGTGTACTGTGTGAAAGCACAGACTCGGCCCAGGAGGTTCTGTATTATACGTGAGGAAGGTGGGCTCCATTTGGGGCTAGTAATCACTCACTTTGGGTGACTGTTCACTGAACTGCATGCTGTTGAAAGTGTGTGTGTGTGTGTGTGTGTGTGTGTGTGTGTGTGTGTTGCTTGCTTCCCTCTGTGTTTGCGCGCACCCTGTGGTGGTGCCACTTGCTAATGACCCACTTAGCTGGGTTGTTATGCTGCCTGCCCGGTGCCTGGGTGCCCCGAGGCGAACAGTCACATGCTTGTTTTAATCCTTGTTGTTATTTACAATGGTCTAATGAGAAAAATAGTCTTGGGGTTATGAGACATGAGATGGCTTCTCTCCAGAGTTTAGAATATTGTATTCAATGGAGGATGAAGTGTAGAACAACATGGACTGTAGAACAAAATCGTGAAACAAAGAGGAGGAATAAGATATAAGGAGAAATTAGGATATGTCCATGTTCAAGCTTTGTCTATTTTCTGCATCGCTGCAGACTCACACTTGCAGTAGCATATCAAGGCCTTAACTAGAAGAGGTCTTCAGATCCCGACACTGATCAGCATGCCGATGCCCACGTCATGCCCATATCTCCTCCCGAAATCCTTAATAACATGTAAACCCCCTGAAAAAGCCCCCAAAGTCCCTTCCTATCAGACAGGCTGTGAGATCATGGGTTTCGACAAGGACCAGATCCAGCTCAGCTTCACACCCGTCTCCACCTCCTCTCCGAGACTGATAGTCTGCTTATGGAAGGGATGTCATGCCATCATCCCTTTGGCAAGCTCCGAGATACACAGAGAAGAGATAAGGAGCCTGGTATGTTATGTACAGCCCAACTCCTAACTGCACAGTATGTAATAGGTTAGCATTACAAACACAAACAAATCAAGACTAGACATGTAATGGTGGGGTGGAGAGATGAGCGGCTAGGGAGTGCCCAGACCTTAGTGGTGGTGGTGTGTGTGTGGTTTGGGGGTGGGGGGGGGGGGGGGGTTTACCTTGCCAATGCCGGCGTGGGCATGGCCCATCTTGACCACCACGGGGAACGTTGGTGTTGTCACCTGGGAAAGAAGACAAAGTAGAACGTTACCACAGTATGGAAAACCACCCGCGGAGGAGAGGAATGAATAGCAACCTTGATATCGTAATTGTTAGCGTGACAGGACTGTGGAGCAGGGAAAGCATTTTAGAACTACACCGAGGTCCCTATAATGACAACCAGTGTCTATCTGTACCTACTATGATTGACAAGGGCTCCACAACTACGAATTGGCTTTGATTGAACTGTAAGGTGCATGTGAGTGACTGACTACTAAAAGCAGAACACACGTTCCTCCTTAAACGTAATTGCGAGGCATAGCTCAGATCTGGCGTATGGTATCGAATCAAAACCTAATTTAAAGAGAATGACTTCTCAAAGACCATTATGGAACTACCACGTTGAACTTAAAGCCTCCCAATTTAGGGAAGCATGAGGTATTTTCTGAAGAATGTTGGTTTATTACACAAAAGAGAAGTTCTGGGAAATGAGAAAGCGAGAGACCACAGCCACAGCTTCTTGGGATGGGTTTAGACAACCCAGCCCCACCGCAGGCGTCATGGGCTCTCTCATAGAGTGGCGTGCAATGTGAGAGGAGGAGGAAACGTCAACAGACGACTTCAAACGTGCTCTTTAAACACATTCTTGACACTGATCGATCCCCTGACACCATTGTTAGATGGGAATGTCGTCTAAAGAGAGGGCTTATCCAGTTTGAAACCACTTTCTAAATCTCTTATTTTTCCCCCACTTGTTTGAAATGGCACACAGAAATGAGATATAGACTCACGGGAGAGTTTGCGTCATCGTTCGCTATATAACAGCCCCCTTTAGTTAGATTAGACAGTATCAAAGCCATCACATCAGTGACATGCATTCTGACAGAAATGTATATATGACACGAGAGAAACTTGGCCAAGTTAGTGTTATGGTGGTGTAAATAATATAATATGTCAAGTCGTGATATGGCATGATAAAAACGGTTAATTTGTCTATAAAGTATTCTTCTGAGGAGCAAATTACCTGAACAACATGAATGGGATGTGTCTGTAACATCACTTTTACTGCAGTCGTTACGGCACAAAACATCAGAGTTATAAGGTGGGCCTGGGTACAAAAACACAGACTCTTCCTGACACACACTGAGAGAAAACATTTAGATAAGCAGAGGAGAGATGTTCAGTCAGAGCAGAGGGCACACAGCCAGAGTACGCACACAGCCGTGAGCTCAGGCCTGACAGATCTGCTAGGGCAAAGGCAGCTGCTGCTATCGTTTTATCCACACTTCGTCTGGCTGTCAGTGGACAGGACTGAACAGAACAGAGAAGACCCCCGGTCTGGATGTTGCCTTGTTGGTGTTGATCATCACAGCGCTCTACTCTTCGAAAGACGGGTGGATGCTGGGACACAAAATAATATCCCACAAACACAGATGGGAAAAATGCTACCTAAATATGATCCCCAATTAGAGACAACGATTACAGGCTGCCTCTAATTGGGAACCATACAAATCACCAATGTAAAAAAAATAAACTAGAACACCACATAGAAATAATAAACTAGACATCAGTGCCAACCGTGTTGAGAGATCTTGAAACTACAGCCCCAAGCTGTACTGGCAAAATAACAAAATCGAACTTGCATCCATCATAGGCTGAAATCAACTTTAGTATGTGAGTGAGTTGGAAGTGTAATTGTGAATTTCTAATCCACTTTCAAACTCTGTGAGTGATATAATCATGATTACACAATCCATTTACACTTGTGAGTCAACCACTTGAAATCCCTAAAAATAGTACAAAGCGCTTCAGAACCCAGGAAATAGGTATACAGTTGAAGTGAGAAGTTTACATACACCTTAGCCAAATACAATTAAACTCAGTTGTTCACAATTGCCGACATTTAATCATAGTAAAAATTCCCAGTCTTAGGTCAGTTAGGATCACCACTTTATTTTAAGAATGTGAAATGCCAAAATAATAGTAGAGAGATGTCATGTACATGAGGAGAGACGGACCAAGGCGCAGCGGATGTTGAGTTCCACATATTTATTATAAAGTGAAACTTAGCAAGAACAAAACAATAAATCAATAAACTAACAATGAAACGTGACCACGTGGTGCACATTCACAAAACATAAAATAATATCTCACAAACACAGGTGGGAAAAATGCTACCTAAATATGATCCCCAATCAGAGACAACGATTACCAGCTGCCTCTAATTGGGAATCATACAAATAACCAACAAAGAAAAATAAACTCGAACACCACATAGAAATAATAAACTAGAATACCCCCAGTCTATGGTCAGGGCGTGACAAGAGAATGATTTATTTCAGTTTTTATTTCTTTCATCACATTCCCAGTGGGTCAGAAGTTTACATACACACAATTAGTATTTGGTAGCATTGCCTTCAAATTGTTTAACTGGGTTTTGGGTAGACTTCCACAAGCTTCCCACAAAAAGTTGGGTGAATTTTGTCCCATTCCTCCTGACAGAGCTGGTGTAACTGAGTCAGGTTTGTAGGCCTCCTTGCTCGCACACGCTTTTTCAGTTCTGCCCACATATTTTCTATAGGATTGAGGTCAGGGCTTTGTGATGGCCACTCCAATACCTTGACTTTGTTGTCCTTAAGCCATTTTGCCACAACTCTGGAAGTATGCTTGGGGTCAAAGCACCCCCACAACATGATGCTGCCACCCCCATGCTTCATAGTTGGGATGGTGTTCTTCGGCTTGCAAGCCTCCCCCTTTTTCCTCCAAAGATAACAATGGTCATTATGGCCAAACAGTTCTATTTTTGTTTCAGAGGACATTTCTCCAAAAAGTACAATCTTTGTCTCCATGCGCAGTTGCAAACCGTAGTCTGGCTTTTTACGGCGGTTTTGGAGCAGTGGCTTCTTCCTTGCTGAGCGGCCTTTCAGGTTATGTCGATATGGGACTCATTTTACTGTGGATATAGATACCTTTGTACCTGTTTCCTCCAGCATCTTCACAAGGTCCTTTGCTGTTGTTCTGGGATTGATTTGCACTTTTCACACCAAAGTGGAGACCGAACGCGTCTCCTTCCTGAGCGGTATGACGGCTGCGTGGTCCCATGATGTTTATACTTGCGTATTATTGTTTGTACTGATGAATGTGGTACCTTCAGGCATTTTGAAATTGCTCCCAAGGATGAACCAGACTTGTGAAGGTCTACAATTTCTTTTCTGAGGACTTGGCTGATTTCTTTTGATTTTACCATGATGTCAAGCAAAGAGGCACTGAGGTTGAAGGTAGGCCTTGAAATACATCAACAAATACACCTCCAATTGACTCAAATTATGTAATTTTGCCTATCAGAAGCTTCTAAAGCCATGAAATCATTTTCTGGAATTTCCCAAGCTGTTTAAAGTCAACTTAGTGTATGTAAACTTCTGACCCACTGGAATTGTGATACAGTGAATTATAAGTGAAATAATCTTTCTGTAACCAATTGTTGGAAAAATGGCTTGTGTCATGCACAAAGTAGATGTGCTAACGGACTTGCCATATAGTTTGTTACCAATAAATTTAGGGAGTGGTTTTAGTGAGTTTTAATGACTCCAACCTAAGTGTATGTAAACTTCCGACTTCAACTGTACTCTGTTTAGGTGACACACATTGGTTCATAGAAAGATAAATGGACTAGGGTTGCAAAATATGGGTAACTTTCCCAAAATTCCCCAGTTTTCCAGAAATCCTGGTTGGAATGTTCCTGAAATCAGGAGGGAATAAGCATGAAATCTGGAATTTTCCAACCCAAATTTATGGAAAACCAGGGAACTTTGGGAAAGTTACCGGAATTTTACAACCCTAAAATGGACTCCTCAATGTATCTCTCAATTCATAATTTATATTCTGAAGAATAAGCTACATACCGATCAACAGTCACTGACCAATTATGGTAGGTCTCTCCCTTTGTGGTAGGTAGTTCCATTTTTTAAATGGAAATCTCCATGTGCCAGAGAAAATAACATTCACTAAGCCTCAGACACAAGCTGAGTCATTTTGTATTTAGTACATGTGAGCTATGCAGCAGGGAGACACCTGATATAACATGTGTATGAGAATGACTGAGGACAGTGGTTTCCCTGTGGGGGCCTGTCCTAAAATGACAGAGGAGGTTATGGGCGGGCAGATTTGTTGCCGCCAACTCTGTCTGGATGTATAATCTGCGCACCTCCCAGTCATTCCCATCAATGTGGCAATGACGGGAGACACTGTGTAGGGAAGAGACCGCATCCTATCTCGTGAGGTTACACTGGCAGCACGGAATATCAGAAGGAGGAACAAATAAGTCAAGACACTAAACCTGGCATACCACCATCTCAGGTTGAGACATGAGCTCACTGTTTTGTATTGATTCAGTGATAACTTACGTACACTGTCAACTGCTCTTCTTCAGTAGTTACGGTAATACTCGGGGTGTGGGGGGTGGGGGCATTTGTTTAAACAAGCCAGAGACAATTATTACAAATTATTATATTATTACAGACTGTATGTCACTGATATAAAATGGGGAGTTGTTTTTTCACACACTATGGAAACTATGTTATTAGTCCAGACTGTATTACAGCAGTGATTGATATATCCTTTATAGGTTTTTCATCAAAACATCCACCCAGAGATTCCTATCCATAAAATATCCTTGGTGGGCCTTTAGTACATTTTGATTTGTCTCAGCTTTTGTTTTCTCACAGCTGCATGAATTACTGTACTTGGCTTTCTTGTTCCCACCCGAAAACCATTCACAATGTGTTCAGTATGGTAAAGTAATTGAGAAAACACACACAAAAAGCTAATTATATGGCCAGTGATTTCACCAGTCTAGGTTTGGTTTCACAACATGAGGTTGCCGTCATTTACAGTAACCCACCAGACGACCAGGTCTGGCACCTAATGGACATACTTCAGGGTAGCCCATCCTTCGGGCCAAAACACTCAGCCTATATATATTCTGCGTGTGAAAGTCAGACAAGTGGATCATTTAGGGCCGAAGGCTGTTGTGAATCACACTTCCCTAACCTCCAAACACCTCTGTGTCACATTCTTAAATCCCCCCCACTCCCCTCGCCTCACTCAATTATAAAGTTAAGTTCAGTTGAATGTTGGGTTGTTGGCATGCAGACAAATTAGGTAAAACATTGAAGAATTGTTTTTGAACCAGTCTATTAGACCCATGGAATTTTCCACAAACTAAAGGGCAGCACTTCGAACTGAGAGGGGACATGAGTCATCCAATGCAGGTGTCATCATGTCGGACCGAGGCTAGTTGTCACGTAACATCTGTGCTCAAATAGCCATCCTTAGTGAATCACCACAGTTGTAATGGGAGGGACCTAAAAAGTTGTTTGACCATTATAATTGCCAAAGGATCCTTGTGAAGTGGGGGGTGTGACACTAATATAATGTACAATGTTACAGTGGTACCTGTAAAACATTTATCGTAAAACTTCATATATTGGTTGGCAATTAATGAAACAATGAGCGGCTAGACAAAAAAAGGCGATCTGAGAGTTGAGGGTGAAAGGTCAAACAAAAAACATTCCCCACGACATTAGCCAGGAGAGAGGCCAGATGGATAAGTACTTAGATGTACATTGTAAATATGTACTTATATATCAAGCTCTGATATGAGGGGGTAAAGTCATTTTAAGGGGGCGCATCAATTATCCAACGCAACACATGGTGCATCCATCCCCGCATATGTATGATCTCTTCATTTTTATGATGGCCGCTCAAAGCTGCCACATCAAGGAAGCGGACAGCAGCGGAAAGACTTACGCAGACGAGGAGAGGAGAGCTGGGGGACCCTGACCCAGGCCACCGTTCAAAATCTCCTGGCATCGAAACCAAAGACAGCCTGTTCACATAAAACCCTGCTCAAAGATTAATTTGGCCTTGAGAGACAAACGAAGCACAGGCAAATTACTAACTGTAATCACACACCTGGCCTGAGTGGATTTGATATGCCTCTTTCAAATCAGCATTGCAGAACCTCAGAACTATTCCCGTACTATATATGTATGTGCTGTTGTAACTAGGAAGTGTTCTGTGGATCGATGAAGCCTTTACACAATCAAGATCAAACCTGAAAGTTGAGGATGAATATTTTACATTGACATTTTAAACAGGTGAGTGAATGGGTAACCACAGTACATATACAGTACATATACAGTACATATACCACAGTACATATACCAAACCAGACTGTCAGAACATCCTCCTGTTCAGCAGGTTATTCAGTGGTTTCTCGGAGGTCTTCAAATTGTGCTGGTGTGGTAAATGTACAAGTGTTTGGAGATTCAAGAAAACACTTAACCTAGAGCCAACCATCTATCATCGCCATCTTCAAACCCACACTCAAATGTACACTAGATCCGAGGGATTTGTCATCTTCTTTGTAAGCTAACCACTGCACTTCGTCATAGCTGAGTCACTACGCAAGATAAACGTGCCACGGCCTTTGTAGTTGTACAAATTGAATTAAGCCGTAGACATAACACACCTCTCCCAACATGACACCGGCATGACACACTGTTCCCAGAAGACAGAGAGACCAGACGACACACTGTTTCAGTTGTATTTACCAACCAGCCACCGCAAACTGTGCATCGGATGCTCAGTGTATCACATCGTAAGCAGTAACAGACTGCTAATGGGGCATGATAATTATGGTCATGGAATTCAGGGTCATCTGGCTTCCATTAGGATCCATCCTGATCCGGGTGTGTTTCCATGAGGGAAACATCTGTCTGGAAAACAGACAGGCAGCCTATTTTCAGGGATGGAAGTTTCCAGAGTGGAAGTTTCCTCAGAATACCGAACACCAGGTTTGTGATAGAGATGTATTGATGTATTGATGGTGAAGAGTCTGAACACTTCGGGCAAGGCACCTGCAAATGGTTCATGGGTTTTTGAAGAGAGAGGCAAGGAAGATGTTAGAAGTAAGCAATGTCCGTGGCACTTCGAATTGAGGTAATGGCTGGCCGTTCAGAAATATTTCAAATATTTCATCTTCGGAGATCTGCACAGTATTCTGAG
The DNA here is from genome assembly GCF_036934945.1 of Oncorhynchus masou masou. Taxonomy (NCBI): domain Eukaryota; kingdom Metazoa; phylum Chordata; class Actinopteri; order Salmoniformes; family Salmonidae; genus Oncorhynchus; species Oncorhynchus masou. Next base: position 9,629,176 of record NC_088237.1, on the reverse strand, counting down.
GAATACACTCTGACAAATGCTGAGAAAATACTGGGCATTTGGACACGAAGTCTTACTGTATGACCACCTTTAGTTCTAACTGGTGCTCTAATCGAGGAATCAGAATGAATGAAAGGGAACTCTTCACGCTTCCTACTCCAGTTTCCCTTCAAGCCATGATCGAGCAGGTGTCAACCAATATGATTTAATAACAGAACATGGCCACTACTTCACTCAGCATCATCTATTTTACATAAACATAGATATGAGTGGAGGTTATGTCATACCCCTCAATACATAGCCTAAGTAGAATAGACACTACCACTACCAAAACAATTGCTATTTCAATACAACTTTACTGTGGTGGTGCAATGATAGTCATGCAGCAGGGCTATTAGTGCTAATCAATTCACTAACCTAGCTACATTTCAGCTGGCGTCTACATTTGAAAAAAGTGAGAGCCAACATCAATGGGACAGACAGGGCCTTTGGCAGAGCCGGTCCTGCAGAAACGATTAGTGCGGCAGGGCATTCCTCTCCGTCTAAAAGGGAAAGAGATGTCACATTCCCATTTTCCAGGGTTAGGCTACAGTATACTGGGTCTTTGGAAAAACGATTGTGGAAGTAAGGAGGCAGTGTATGCAATTACACCCAGCAAAGTCACTTGATCCTGGGGTCGGGAAAGCTGTGAACCTCTGGTCATTGACCTCTTAGAGGAGGCATACATTGAGAAAAGATTGGTTGATAACAGAAAATGGCACTTTTATTGAGTTCTAGTTCAAAACATTATGTTTCTGACCCGAAAGGGCTTCAATGGATAGTAGGAGGCATAAAACCAGTTTTGCCATTAGCTTCATGATACATCCCATCAGTTTCATGTTCACAACATGATGCAACACGATGACAATTATTATGTAATTACTTATACCTCTTCTCATAATGCAGTTGCTGATTTCTCATGTCTTGATTTATGATGTTCAGAAATTGCAGTAAATGTTTTTGGAAAGTCAAATTTTTTTTTTACGAGCTTTGTCCAGAAGTTGAACAATTTGAACAACTTTCCCCAATTCGTACAAGCCCATATACACATTCCATGACAGATTGCTGGGCGTTTGTCTTTGCACAGCTCTGATGGGTTTTTATTTTTTGTATTTTATGCTAATGAAGCAACGGACAAATAAAACATTCCAAAAGTCAATTTGGCATCGGGAGTTTGGAGCAGATGGTCGAGGTCCTGGTGTTGATAGAACAGACGACTGGCATCACAAACTTTGTTTACTCAGTTTAAAGTTGGGTTCAACAGGCAATTTGCATTGAGAGAGGTAGGCTTTTAAACAGCTGGTAACAGTAAATTATCCAGTTGTGCAAGCAGGGTTAAGATGTGATAGGACAGCCAAAATGTAATACTCAAGTATCCCTCCTAAAACACTGAGCAATGAGGGGACTCTACAGGCGCACAACAACAAAACTATTTAGTTCTAGTGGCACGTGAGGGAACTGGGAAATGTTTCATAGTGAAGGCCTAAATGAGGAGCAAAGGAAATGGTTTTGAACCCCCCCCCATCATATCCAGAGCCAAAGCCCTAAAGTGGCCCAATGGATTAACAAATAAGGAGAGAAGAAAGAACGTGGGCTAAGCAAATAAAACAAGGCCGGGAACATAGAACAGGTGCTAATACTGTAGAGTTCTATAGGCCTCTGGAAAGTGACGGTTTCCTTCTCTATTCTCATCTGTCCGGATGAGAAAGTACAGGACCATAGAGTCAAGAATCTCCCAGAGCTGTTCTGACACGGCCAGGAGTCCCAGGACACACAGTGGCTGTCGTAAAGGGTGTTGGCCCGGGGGATTTATCGAACAGGAAGAGAAGGGCTGTTGGGAAATGCACCACTGAGTGGCCACTCGGACGTCGCATTCCGCCACTCAGAGTTAAAAGGGAAAGCCAAGGGCTGAAGAAAGACAGTTTACAGGTTGGGACTCTGCCTATAGGTCCTCCTTACTAGAATTCAGTACGGATTGTACTTGCGTGCATACAACTACAGTATAAATGGTGTTGAGCTGAATTAAATGAGTCTAGATCATGTAAGACTGAATCTAAAAATAAACATTGAACCAATTGGGTGATTCATGGCATCGATCAACTGCCATAGATTCACTGAGCTGAAAGTCGTACTGTACATGTGTTATTGACTATCACTTCATGTTTACCCTACATGACTGTGTGAAAAACATACACATTATTATATAGCCTGATAACATGCAAAGCCCATTACAAGGTTATTAGCACCTCAGGTGGTGTGAGATAAGCCTAAGGGAAGGGTGAGAGCACTCTGTTTAATTGATGACGTTGTTGTTACCATTCGTGCTAATGCTCACTCTAGGAAGCGTAGGGCAAGATTTAGAGCTTAAACAAGCGCGAAAATCTGATTGGATATACGGTGCTTTCGGAAAGCGTTTAGACCCAATAACTTTTTCACGTTTTGTTACGTTACCGCCTTCTTCTAAAATGTATTAAATCGTTTTTTCCCCTGATCCATCAACACACGATACCCGATAATGACAAAGCAAAAACTATTTTTGTGTGTGTGATTTTTAAATTAACAAAAAAAGGAAAAATGTCATTTACATAAGTATTCAGACCCTTTACTCAGTACTTTGTTGAAGCACTTTTGGCAGCAATTGCAGCATTCATTCTTCTTGGGAATGACACTAGAAGCTTGGCACACCTGTATTTGGGGAGTTTCTCCCATTCTACTCTGCATCTTAAGCTCTTTCAGGTTAGATGGGGAGCGTTGCTGCACAGCTATTTTCAGGTCTCTCCAGAGATGTTTGATCGGCTTCAAGTTCAGGCTCTGGCTGGGCCACTCAACAACATTCAGAGACTTGTCCTGAAGCCACTCCTGTGTTGTCTTGGCTGTGTGCTAAGGATCGTTGTCCTGTTGGAAGACAAACCTTCACCCTAGTCTGAGATCCTGAGCGCTCTGGAGCAGGGTTTCATCAAGGATCTCTCTGTACTTTTCTCAGTTCATCTTTGCCTCGATCCTGACTAGTCTCCCCGTCCCTGCCGCTGAAAAACATCCCACTGCATGAAGCTGCCACCACCATGCTTCACCATAGGGTTGGAGTCAGGTTTCCTCCAGGCATTCAGGCCAAAGAGTTCAATCTTGGTTTCATCACACCAGCGAATCTTGTTTCTCATGGTCTGAGAGTCTTTAGGTGCATTTTGGCAAACACCAAGTGGGCTGTCATGTGCCTTTTTCTGAGCAGTGGCTTCTGTCTGGCCACTCTACCATAAAGGCCTGATTGGAGGAGTGCTGCAGAGATGGTTGTCTTTCTGGACAATGTTCTTGGTCACCTCCCTGACCAAGGCCCTTCTCCTGACGATTGCTCAGTTTGGCCGGGCGGCCAGCTCTAGGAAGAATATTGGTGGTTCCAAACATCTAACATTTAAGAATGATGGGGGTCACTGTGTTCTTGGAGACCTTCAATGCTGAAGAACATTTTTGACATCCTTCCCCAGATCTGTGCCTCGACACAATCCTGTCCCAGAGCTCTACAGGCATTTCCTTGGTTTTTGCTCTGACTTGAACTGTCAACTGTGGGACCTTATATAGACAAGTGTGTTTCTTTCCAAATCATGTCGAATCAATTGAATTTACCAGCTGTAGACTCCAATCAAGTTGTAGAAACATCTCAAGGATGATCAATTGAAAAAGGGGGTGCACCTGAGCTCAATTTCGAGTCTCATAACAAAGGGGCTGAATACTTATGGAAGGTATTTCTGTTTTTTATTTCTAAAAACCTGTTTTCACTTTGTCATTACGGAGTAATGTGTGTCCATTTTAGAATAAGGCTGTAATGTAACAAAGTGGGAAAAGTCAAGGGGTCTGAATACTTTCCGAAGACACTGTACATCAGCCATCAAAGGTCATGGTCATTTCGTGCAATATTAGCTCTACTGATCTGTACTGTATTTCACAAGATTTATTTCTAAGCAGATGTGATCACACATGTCGATGTTGGCTCTTACACTACCGCACACCTGAGGAAAACAATAGAAAGAACAGGCAGCTCCTTTTGGCAAAAGAGGGAGGGGAACCTTCTGCAGACTATACAAAGCCAGAGCCCAAATGTCAGCACAGCCACTGCTTTCAATGAGGCCCCGGTACAGAGGAAGAGAGAGAGAGAGGGAAGGGAACATCAAGGGGGAAAATATTTTGGAACAGCTGGATGCGGCACACCCCGGCTCTATTTATACCGTCAGAAGGGAGCGAGAGAGCCAACCTCTGCCGTAGAACCAGTCCCGGGCAGCTGGCCGCCTCGCTTTTGATGTCTCACTCAGACCAAACCCTGGCCGGGCAGCTCCATCCTCATAGCCCGGGGCAGATCCACTTCCTCACCTGGAAAAGGTGCTCCGTTTAGCATGGTGAAGGAAATGGTTTGACTAGAGAACAACGTCGTAGTAGTATAGTGCTAGGGTCGCCTGGCCTGACCTCTTTTTACCCAGGAAGAGCTGGATAGGGCATACTGTACAAGAAGGAGTGACAGGGAGTCACTCTGGGAGCTACACGGAATTGCAAGTGTGGTGTGAGGGTTTTGAGTGTGGTTTGAGTATATTGCTTCATGTCCAGTAAAGCAATAAATTGAGGGAGTCTTCCCAGTGTGGCTATACGCCCTCTCTCTAAAGACAACATTAATCATTATTGGGTGACGCAAAGGCACTCTCAAGCTGCTTTCTCACAATCTGCACTTTGTATACTGTCCTTTATACACAACCAAGTCTAATATGTTGCTTTAAAACTGAATTTACAGCCACCAATCACCCCAATGTATACAACACTTACAGCCACTTTATGGGCAGTTGAAGGAATAAGACAAAAACACTGTTCCATTATAATGGTGAGACTAAACATTTATCGAAACTCTCTAAAGGACTATGACATCATAAATGCATTCTTCCTCTAAAAAGACCTAGTCATCCTCAGTTGCCCAAACACCACTATCAATTTGAGGACAGTTCGAAACGTTATTGTGAAACAGCACAAGGCTCCCATGATGCTGTGGATAAATGTTTGTGCAGGTTCTCCTGCGGTGCTGAGGGGAGATTCCAGGCATCAGTAAATCTGGACATGAGATGAGCTGCGGTACCTCACACAGCAGTTTGTCCGGTAACACCGCGGTCAACCACGGTCAATCGTGGTCCACCTAGTCCACACACCCCATGGGCCATGGTCTGGCCTGGTTCACCATTACCAGAGGGGGAGCAGAGGGCGAGCCAAGTACAATGACAGCATGCTGATGGATAAAAGACAATACTCCATAACTCACAGGCCACAGTAAGCCCCACACCCTCTTAGATCACCACTGACCATGGTTCAATCGCTACCACAAAAATGAAGTCCGTGTGTTAGGGTTGCTGCATGTAAGCCATGGGTCCTTATCAATGCAATACATAGAGCTACAATATCCACTATCTACGCAACATAATGGAGTGAACACATTCAGTGTAATTACAGTAGTGGGCAGATATTAATACCATTAAGTCATATGATATCATAGTGACCACATGCTATGGTATGAGTTTAGGGAAAACAACAACTAATAGGGGTATTCCTGTGAAATCAGGTCTATATTTAAGTTCCCACAATTCCCTCAGAGACATATGATTGTCTCCACGCAGTGTGACGTCTACATCCGGTGAACCCACGGCCCTCCAACCTCCCTACCCATGAATCACTGGTCTGCAGTCCATCCATCCTTGACTCAATAGCTAAGCCCCCTCCTCCCACTCACCATCCCTTCCTCAATTGTTTCTGTTTCTGGGAAGGGCTGCAAGAGGAAACACAGGCACTGGCCCATTTTAAACTGCCAGTGGAATCCTACTAGAACTAGATGCCAATGAATGCATAGGAGCACAGTGCAATAACACACTGGTTGAAGCTAGCAGGTAGCCTAGCGATTAAGAGCATTGATTAAGAGCATGGGGTTTGAATCAAGGTGGAAAAATCTGCTGTTCTGCCCAGTTACCCCCCAACAACAATTCATCCCCGGGCACCGATGACGTGGACGTCGATTAAGCCAGTCCCCCGCACCTCTCTGTTCTAGAGGGGTTGGGTTAAACGCGGAAAGACACATTTCGGTTGAATGTACTCAGTTGTACAACTAACTAGTGTCCCTGACATGTCGCAAGGATGAGAAGGCCACAATATAAAAACACCCGATGACAGCGATTCCAGTTACTCATAAAACAGTGTACAATTACTGGGTTTATCTTCTAGTTTGACAGCACATAGATCATTGGACTGGTAAACCTAAATCATTTCGAACAGCCCTTTCAGTGGTCAGTCAATGAGACAGCCTTATATGACCAAAGTAAATAGGAAAGTCGTTTTCACTGTGCTCAACTTAGGACGGTCGGTTTCCGCGAGGACCCTGCATTCCCTTAGCCTCCTGGAATTCTAAGAAGCTATTTCCATGCTGTCATGCTTCCTGCGTATCCCAACTGCTGTGCGGTGTCTCATTGTCTCATGGCGTAATGCAACATAGTAATTTTGGGGGTTTCTCTGACTCTGACGGTTTGACAGTTCACCAAATATGTAGTGTACAGTATGCAAGGGAGGGAAGAGGGATTCTGGGCACAGAGCAGTGAAGCGGTGTGGTTGTTACTTGGACCTAGCGTGTCGGAAGTCACTGACCGTTCATCATACTTTAACTACTGGGAGCAGGAGTCCCATTGTGAGTGAGACGGAGAGCACAGGTCAGGGTCTGGGGCGTGTTTCCCTTTCCTAGTAGTCAAAGGTCTCCATTGAACATGAACTGATAGCCATAATGGTCACCGTTAGTTAATGGGAACAGTGAACGGACGGTGGTTTCACCAGAGAGATAGAATGGGTATCACCATCAAAAGCTAAGGAGCTGTCCGTGACGTCTTGCTTTGAAAGTGAAATGTTTTAAAATGCGGTGTAGATGAAAGAGCTGCTGATGAATACGGAGATGAAAACATTTCAGGGTCACGATAATGTTTCCAGGTTTCCTAGTTGACCTCCTTGATCCTAGAGTAGCTTCACAATCAACAATGGGCATCAATCACACTGTGCTGAAACATCAGTGATAGAATGATTTGACTTTATCGCACAAGAAGTGGCTTCCTTCCGATTAAAGATTGATGCCCAACACCTAATATCTTCACTCACAAATGAAGTCCGACACCAGTTGACTGAATGGGGGGTTTGTTTGACCTGCAGGACCAGACGTCCAGGAAGTTTCAATTAAATAATCTCTCACTTACCCTCTATTAGTCTCACAGGCCTGTTTGGCACGCAGGGATAATGTTTACCAATGCCTAAAGCCACTGTATGTGTGGGTGAGTTAGCCTAAGTGAATTCACTCGGGCCATTGTGTTTGGTTAGGGGGATGGAATGTAGTGTAAACTTGAGCCTTGTCAACCTTGATTGGTTTTACTACCATACACTATGTACATTGCCCATCTCATACACTGTAGTATTTCACATGTTTTCTTCAAAATAAACAGCAGTAAAGCCAAAAGGGGGCCATGTCCCACTTAAGCACTATGGCATGTAGGAGAGGGAGTAGCGTAGGAGAACCAACAGGCAGGAACCTCCGCCCCCCACCCTCTCTCGGCGCTGCTATCTTTTCAACTTTCGCCTCTTCCTGTGTCTATTTAACGGCTTGTCAGTCACATGAAAGGTATTTCCTCTGAGTCACCGCCTGGTCCCTTTTGTCATTACAGAACCACAGAGCCACACATACTGTAGAGCCTTCAAACATTTCCTAGCGCACAATGCCTTCCCAGGCTCCCCGAAGGCTGGCTGGGCAGCTCGCACAAAATAACAGGCATTTTTTTCTACACATAGATTTTTTAGAGATGAGATTATGCGCCTGCATTTTGCTTACAGTACGTTGGCCTACTTAGGACAACAACATTTCCATAAGGTCCTATGACGTTTTTTTGTGTGTAATGGACAGATGGGGGTCATATGGAAATGTCACGAGAGATATCACAAAGAGATCACGCAAAGGCTGCAACTCCCTCATCATGCCATTCTCTGAGTCACAATCTTTTTATATAAAGTGACTTCAGAAATGTTAGACAGTAACTATAAAAAGTACACTGACAGAGGCTTAAACTGAGGCCGTGGGGACATAAACAAAGATGTTATGTGGTGTATTGGAGTATTTGTTTGAAGAATCCTCAGGGGCACCAGATGGAAATGGTGGACCCCCCCCCCCCAGAGGAACCTAATAAGTCTCCAATCTCTGACCCGACAAGGAATGCAACAAATATGATGACTCCGTCATGTTCCAACCTGACAATGGCTCAACAGAGGTTATGTTATCAATGGTTAAACAATGGCCTTCCATATCTCCTGTTTTCTTTGGTTGCTCACCATGAAGTTCTGACATGCCATCTGCATATAAAGAAATGGATCTGGCAAAACTGAGCTGTGGTCATCTGATTCTATTCTGTTCCAAAGCTAGTCATACACGGCGTGTTTATTTTTTGTCTAGAGGAAGGATTCCAAGGATTTCCAGGATATACGCACTGAACATGTACCCCTGAACAAATACAGGCTGATGATCTAGGAAATGGTGCTCAGGAAACAACGGTATCATTCTGAATTAATAAATTAATCGAATATTTATTTGCGGTGTGCCCGTTATTGTACAGTCATAACATGATCTGTGTATGACAGACACCCTTTGCCAACAAATACGTGCTTCTCTGTTATTAAATGAAATAGGCAGACAAAGGCCAAAGTGACTTCAGAAATGTGATGCACTGCTGCACACACCACTTGTATGTCTTTATGGGCCATATAAGCTAAATGAAGATGAAACTGCAAAAAAATATATATATATTTGACCATTTCTGGGTTGTTAGCTGATTGTAATAACGTCATTTCCACCACACTTGTCTGCTGGGCCTGTTCCTATTGGGGTTAACGAAGAACATTCTAAAAGGTGTTGAGGGGCTATAGGGTCATAGTTCATTAGCCTGGGATTACTCTGGCTTTGTTAGATAATTCTCAACCCTAACCCCTAATGTGGCTCCACAGATCAGCCTCCACACACAGCGATATCTCCACTCGGGTTTCTGAACCCTTACATAAAAACACAAAGGGGAGGAAAAACAGATTAAACTTAATTTGTCTAATTCTAGAGATTGTAGCCAGCGTGAAGGATTGTACCATCGCTCACACTGGGTCACATGAAAAACACGGTTCTCTCTCTCTCAACTTCAGCATGAGAAGCTTTTGAAAATGAGACTGGTTGTGAGACTAATGCCAATACTCGGAGGTAATTTGGAATGTCTTTTCAAAGGTGTAAAAGGACTCTGTGGTTCTCACATTAGAGCGGCAGGGTAGCCTAGTGGTTAGAGCGTTGGACTAGTATCCGAAAGGTTGCAAGTTCTAATCCCCGAGCTGACAAGGTACAAATCTGTCTTTTGGAGTTCATTATTGCCTGGAATTGAGCCTTGATCACTGACCAGAAAATGCTACAGAAGTTCACAGAACATAAATGGACATTTAGTGGTGAGCCTGGAAAAACCACCAAACCATGTCTTTCTGATACACCCAAGGAAACCTAATTTGTACATGTTGCTGTTTCACTGTTAAAATAAACAAAACATGGTAATAACAACATAAAAGCAAACAAGTGCCAAGTTTCCCATTAATTACAACAAATAAATGCTCCTTGAATGTATGAAACATTACATCAGGCTCATGTGGTTTTCCATTCAATGAGCAATTTCCAGCGGTTTTTACTCAGACTGGAATGTTTTATGGCTGACAAAAGTGAAAGGGGGAAAATAATATTTTTTATTTTTTTTAAAAGAGACAAGCACTGTAAAGTCAATTCCAATATGTCATGCATCTGTTATTCTTGATGACATCATCGACGGCTCGAGTCGTGATTGGCTGTCGTGTCGCGAAATCTGGCGAGGTGGGTGGCGTTCCAGCGTCTCGCGCACTATATGTAATTTGTGACTCGGGCTCTGAGACTCAGTGACAGGTAGTACCCTGACCGGAGAGTAGAGTTGGACATACCCACTGAAGCAGACAACAGCTCAACTCGGGACAGACTTTGAATAACTATTCGGCGACATTACTTTTCTGTTTGTAAAGTAAACAGACAACAAGGGAGATTTTACGCACGAAAAATGCAGCCCCTCTGTCACCAACTGCTCAGCTTGCTGTTCGTTTTCAGCAGCCTTCAGATCCATCAACTCACAGAGGCTTGCTCGTGTGCTCTGTCTCACCCGCAAGATGCGTACTGCAACTCTGACATTGGTAAGTCGCATGGTTTGAGTCCACATAGACTATATGTTATGCCAACAAAAACATGTTCTCTATTTAAATACATTTTTTCAGTGGCTTTGTGATATTCTGCATACATGGAATATAATAGAATAATAAACTGTTGATAGTATAAACCGATGCAACTTTCAGTCTGGTACCTACAGTATGCGTAATTGGTAAATATATGCCAAACAAAGTTGTGCGTAAAATGTAACCATCACCTAAAAGCCCATTTAAAACAGACTGTCAGAATATACCAGTTTGCAAGTATCAGATGGCTCATAGGCTAACGGTTTCACTACAACAGCACGCTTTCTGACTAGTCTAAATAAATGCGTCATCTCTCAAATTAGTGAGTCAAAGAGAGAGGAAGCTTTACTTTATTTCCCCTTGCTCTGACGAGAGGGAAGAGTTAACGGGAACGGTATCCATGGAAACAGGTCCCACTGATCATAATGTCTTTCAGAGCTAAATGACCACTTGCTGAGCAATAAACCAGAACAGAACAGGCAGACAGTAGCCAGCCAAGGGTTTTTACTGCTGACTGAATATTGCACCCATGTGTGGAGGTTACCAATGGCAGATTTGGAGTGGAGACTAGCTACTGTTCTTGGATCTTGGATGCTCTTATGTTCTGTCTGGCTTCCCATAAAATGTAAGAGCCAAGACTTGGCTAGGAATGTTAAGCAAGTGCTCATGCAATCAATTTGTGAATTCTACAGTCCTAGTGGTATAGCAATTCCCTTCAAGTGTTTGTGCTCTTCTATGAAATCACGTTTACTTTCCAATAGGGGCCTGATTCATTCCATTCACGCATTTGATATAGATATATGGGGTCAGCATTGGTATAATAAAGCCTTGGTTATTGACTTGGATCCAGTGTTGATTCCCGGGTGATATTTTCTTTTGGGGCTGATCCTCGGTCCCTCTTGTAGCTGAGATTTCCTTGGCCTCATGTTCTGAGGAAGGTGGCTTTGTAAAGCTTGTTGTACCACAGGGGGTCATGCTCTCACAGGCTCTGCCAGAATAACATGACCTCAGCTGTTCTTATCGAGGAATGCCTGTCCAACCTGAGCAGTGTTATTGGATAACACTTGTTAATAAGACCAGGTGGGTCCTGGCTCACCACTGTTGCTGCAGGAGACTCATTCCTAGTAAGGGATTATTTGATAAGCCTGAGCAATAATAAGTGTTGTGGGGGGTCTAAGCAGGAGGAAAAAGGTTGAGCGAAAGAGAGAGGAGTCCACTGGGATATACAGTATTAGGAGAACTGTGTGCAGCTCATTTGTATTGTGGAACGGAACTGTGTGTGTGTGTGTGTGTGTGTGTGTGTGTGTGTGTGTGTGTGTGTGTGTGTGTGTGTGTGTGTGTGTGTGTGTGTGTGTGTGTGTGTGTGTGTGTGTGTGTTTGACCAGTCACATATAGCTTTGTCAGACACAGCCATCAAACGTCCATTAGGGTAGCATAGAGTGGTCCAATGCCCCGGAGAGGAGGAAAAGTGGACATCAGAGCTGTTCCGGAGTCTTGCTGAGGACACAACTATGATGTCGTGTTTTTTTTCTGCAGTGATCCCTAGTCCAGCCAGTGAACTGCGACTGAAGCCTGACGAGGTCAGAGGAGAGAAAGCTATGTTAACTTTTCAACGTATGGCAACTGTTTAAAAATAGCACCCTCTCACAAAAGTGGCAGGTTGAACATTCATGTCAAATATCAACGTATTTATGCAAACAGTTATTTAATTGTAATTATTGGGGCTTATGCTAGTTGGTGACTTGGTTCCATTGTGTTTACGATGTACAAATGTTACAAGCAGTCAGGTGGCACCTTGCCTTTCATGTCCCCTAAATTGGCTCATCCCATTGCAAGGAGTGGAGCCAAGTGGTCCAGAATCTAGGGCTTTAACTGCTGCAAGTGAGCACTTGTGAGCTCCACAAAATTCAATTTCCAAGGTCTTGGCTCAGCCAGAAGTGCGCCACGAAAGCCTGTAGCGTGCACAAAACTAGGGATGCCTCTTTCCTCCCCTGCAACGGACAGTGTCGCAGTAGTCCCAATAAAACAGAACACTGTAAACATGCCATAATGCCAAAGCCAGGATCACATTTCATCATGTCGATGACTCAACTGTAGAGTTATTTTTCCCAGTGGAACAATTGGCCACGGAGAAAGCTTGAGAAAATTCTATGGGAGTAACATGCGCACAATAAATTTGACCATAATATCCATCTTCTACTCATTGAGCCATAACGAAGGCTATCGCTTTCGATTAAGAGACAGTCGAGGAAGGTTGGACTTCTGTTAGGATATAGGGCTCTAGTGCAGTTATCGTGAACATGTAAGCTTATTTATTATGCAACTGATGCCATTTTTTGGGCAAGATTTCACATCAAATTCTGATAGCTCTTGTGTTGTAAGCCAACTGTAAATGGGGTTTGGCATGAACATGATGTTTTTGGACTGTGAACGGATAACAGTTATCTCCTGGCAACACCTAGAGTTATGATGGATATTCTGATTTGTGTCCCCGTGGGCATGTCCAAACAAACATGTGCTGCAGTCGTTTTCAAACAAGCGTAAGTACATTTTCTGAGATGAAACGTAGTTCCAAAAGCTTTACATGGCCTTGAATTGCATCACGTCACCGGGGTTTGATGAATGTCACCTTTGATAAACCTTACAGTGTCAAAATATACCCCTAAAACATACTGTATACAGGTCTATACCTACAAAATATTCCCTATGAAAGATATGAGTTATAAAATGTGCCTTTATCCTCACCCCCCCCCCCCCCATTTCATTTGAACAGTACTTTCAATGAAGGCTGTTTATTTTGTCAACAACCTATTTTTCCTGACTAAAACTATGACGATAATGGGACGAGATGACCTGGGGGGGGGATAAAAACAAGATCTATTACAATTTACTTTTAATTTTAGTTGACAAAAATATGATGAGACGAGAATTCCCCGTGAGACTAATGGGCATTTCATTTGACATGAAGCAGATTTGAATCTGTTTTGTCCAATTCTTAGCATGCATGCAGAATATTTCATGCTATCCTCTCATTGGCAGAATTCACATCTTTCAGTTGTGCAGTCTGATTGAGCTCTCCCACACAGCTCCAGGCAATCACTTCAGTCACTCGTCAATCTTCTGAGCTGATGCGTAGCCTGGACACTTTACTTGTAACCAACTTCAACTAGAAACACTGAGCACAGTTACATGCACTCAATAATATGATAATTGTGGATAGTCAGGTTAATATAATAGTTAGTTTAAAATGTTTACATGTTTGAAAGTCATTCAGGTGCCGTTTTTGGTGAACTCCAAGTGGGCAGTTGTGCCTATTCCTGAGGAGTGGCTTCTGTTTGGCCACTACCATAAAGGCCTGACTGGTGGAGTGCTGCAGAGATGGTTGTCCTTCTGGAAGGTTCTCCCATCTCCACAGAGAAACTCTGGAGCTCTGTCGGAGTGACCATCGGGTTCATGGTCACCTGCCTGACCAAGGCCCTTCTCCCCCAATTGCTCAGTTTGGAAGAGTCTTGGTGGTTCCAAACGTCTTCAATTTAAGAATGATGGAGGCCGGAGCTCTATGTACAATTCCTTCGACCTCATGGCTTGGTTTTTGCTCTGACATGCACTGTCGACTATGGGACCTTATATAGAACAAGTGTGTGCCTTTCCAAATCATGTCCAATCAATAGAATTTACCACAGGTGGACTCCAATCAAGTTGTAGAAACATCTCAAGGATGATAAATGGAAACAGGATGCACCTGAGTCTCATAGCAAAGGGTCTTAATACTTATGGAAATAACGTATTTATAAAAAACCGTTTTCACTTTGTCATTATGGGGTATTGTGTGTAGATTAATGAGGATTTGTATGTATTTAATACATTTTAGAGTAAGGCTGTAACGTAACAAAATGTGGAAAAGGTCAAGGGGTCTGAATTCTTTCCGAATACACTAAAGTTTGTATGTGAAAACTATATATAAGATGCATACTTTCAGGTTTGCGAACTCACTTCACTCGCGCATAAGAGGGAAGCTTGCGTTGCCTGGTGCTGGCACATGCTCAGATCAAATACACCACTGGAACGCCGATTAAGCTGTTTACATGTCCTAATCATTTGAAAGATTCCTTAGAAACCCCAGGTGTTTTGATTGGTGTGTGCCTACTTCGATCATGACCTTATTACGATAAGCAGAGTAAGGTGTTTACATGATTAATGCAATCAGTTTAATATCAAATTATTAGTGTGCACGTTAATGTACTCAATGTTTACTCTCACTCTCTCTCCCTTACTTTCGTGTAGGCTATTTTTGCTTTGATCACATCAGAAGCTATATTTTCCGCTGTTGTTCATTCATCTGTGTTGTGGCTCTCGCGCAGTCGTCTAAAATGCGAGTTGCGGTTGCTTTTGTCGTAAGGGGAAAAACGAATGCTATTTGTTGAATATTAGAGTAATACTTCTGCCATTTTCTCCTTATCAAGGAAACCACTGTTATTTACCCCTTGACAGTTGTGATTGGCTGAAAATCAGAGCTGTAAAATTGTTTAACTTGTAGCCAAGGCTTTATAGCCTATATGGTTAATTATGTCTGGCATTGAATACAATCTGCCACAATATCAATGTTGCCATCTAAGGTAAACGAGGGGAAAGTAGGCTTAGTTGGACAAGGCTATCTGAATGTGCACATGATGGAAGTTAGAGGTAGCTTAAATATTAATTATTTAATAGAACAAAATGCAAAACAACGTGACAAAGGGGCTGTGACTAAAACTAGACAAAAATTGTCCTGAGTTTTAGTTGACTGATAATAACTAAAACTAACAAAGGATGAAATGACAAAAATGTGACTAAGACTAAAAGGTACTTTAAGCCAAAACTAAATCTATAATAGCTGCCGAAAACCCTAGGGCTGACTATTTTTTTTAGAACTATCGTCAAACGGCTATGGTTTGCACACAGTGTGAATACCTATATGTGGATTAAAATGCAAATGGTGACCTTAAGCTCCCCTTAGGTGTAACGCTGAGTGAGGAGAGAGGCTAATTTCCACTGTCAACTTCAAAGGTGACACGGTAGAACATGAATCATCGCAATTTAAAAGCCAGAGGCGAGTTCAAAGCCTGCTCCTGTTGTTTCATAGGCCCGGCTCCATAATCACCAGCAGCACCCGCTCTAATAGATGAATCAGACAGACTTTTTGAATTGAGGAAATGAGGGTACATATAAAAAAGATACAACAAAGAGAAAACAACATGTTAAATACCAACTCCAAATAACCCGAGGGTAACTTCGCAAACAGTGCAGTGGCTGGCTGTGATATAGCATTCGGCTGGCAGCGTAAGGAGTTCAACTATGTCAGCTGATACATGTTCTCTCAATGAACCCTTCCTTGCATTTCTAGACAACAGTCGAATATCCATTTCCTGACCATTTTTTTCTTGCCGCATATGTAGGCTATTTGAGACAGAGAGACGGTGAGCTAGAGACAGAGAAGTTGCTTCTGGTGCACAGCAGACCTACTGGGATGTAATTTAATTGGTGACTGAAAAAGCCAATTCACATTGGAAGGCTGTTTTTCTAAAGCTTATCATGCAGCAGATTAGCGTTTCGGTCGGCCCTAGCTACACTTTGGCCTTGGAGTTTAATGTCCCTTCACGGTCAAGGTCCACGTTCCCAAGGAGCTGATGTGTCAGGAGCAGACCTTTACATTCTCGTGTCATGCACCAATTCAGTATAGAAGATTACAGCTGTGGGTAAGTGTGGCTTGGCCTGAGATAAGAACCTTGGAGAAACATGTAGTTTAGACTGGTATAAGCTAGTTCTCAGAGTGGTGAGGGAGGAGATCCTCAAGTTACCCTGTCCTTTCTCTTGGGAGGCCTGGAGAGGGAAGCAATGAGCTATTGCTAACTAAGTTACTATAGGTTGCAATAATGCAAAACCCAATCCTATTCTCTTCTGCTACCTAATCTTCTTCCCAACTGCCAGAGGGCATAGATGGTCCCATATTATGCGGAACATTATGTCATCTGGGATCAGCTCGGCGCATTCAAATCAGCTTTATTCCAAATGCCAGCGTTCCTTCCTGTTAAAATAGGTCAAGAAGTCAAAAGGTGCAAGATTCCCTGCATGTTTGACATGGACACCCTGTGAGACAGGCATATCGAGTGTCTAAGCCAACTTCAATCACCAGTGTAAACCATGACTGCTTCTGAAACCGTAGTACCCGGTTCCCTATACAGTGAATTACATTTGATCAGACCTACACATCCCATGTTGGTTTTAATTGCGTCTATCTCTTCGGTGAACTGGCGAGGACATTTGTTTTCTATTAAGTGTAATCCAACTCCGGGTGTGGTCGGCTCTGACGCCTCGAAAAGAGGAAGAGTGCTTATAGAGAGTAGTTTACCCATTGAGTGTGTGATACTCAGTAGCATCGTTTTCCCCGCTCACTCACCTCAGATCATGTTCAGAATCAGTCTCAGCCACCAAACACACAGTTTATAACGCTGGTTATACACCACCACATGACTTTTCCCCTTTCTTCCCC
Source organism: Oncorhynchus masou masou (assembly GCF_036934945.1). NCBI lineage: Eukaryota > Metazoa > Chordata > Actinopteri > Salmoniformes > Salmonidae > Oncorhynchus > Oncorhynchus masou. The sequence goes on along the minus strand of NC_088237.1, from coordinate 9,612,318 downwards.
TCTCCATATGACCGTCTATTTCAACCTTGTCATGGTGACTTTTCCCTCATCATGCAATCTGTTTGCTGCGGTCACAATTTAGCCCGAGGTCCCTCACAAGATTCACAGGCAAAAATGTAAAGCAGGAGGAGGCTTAAACTGCTTGATTGAATTACATCCCCACTTGCGTTGCGATGAGCATTTGAATGTAGAGTTTAGCAATCCGATGCTTTGGGGAAGAGATATCGTGCTAAATTAATTCAATTACTTTCTCTGTCGTACCCCAGTTACTTCTCCTTATCAACAAAAAAAATCCACCCACTTTCCACGGAGAATGTATGTCAAATCCACTGCAAAACATGAATATGCATGCGGCAGAAACAGGAGAATAGCACTCGCCTGTAATTGCTATTTGTGTGTTGCAGCACAGAGAGAGAGTGAGAGAGGGAGAGAGAGAGACAGAGCAGGGGGCACTTACTCTATATAGAGCTGAAAGAGACTTCTAGCTGCAGTGCCGTTTACAGCTAAACCAACCGGTACCAGTCAGGTGGAAATCTTATGCAGTGCTTGGGCTTAGAATTGGGTCACATAAACACTCACAATTTGGTCATTTCTGACACTGGGGCCAGAACCTAGCCCGAAGAGGCATCTTGAAAGAGAACTCGGTGGTCAGGAGTAAATATAGCTAGCGTTCTGAGTTCGCCTCAGGCCCCTTCCCTTGGAGGTCAAAGGTTCGCTGTAGGGAATAACACAGATCCTCTGTTTCATCAGCAGCTGCGGCCTTTCACACATTCCGCCAGGCAATGACTTCGGCACCACCCAATTAGTGGCTGCCAGCCCAGTGGCGAGCGTGTCCCGCCTCAAAGAGCATTTGGTGTTACTGTTGGACTCTTGTTCAGCGATATGACCTATGACTCCTACGCCTAATAACATTTGAAGGCTCAACACAATGCGCTTTGGAATTGGAGTCTTTGTCATTTTGGGTGGGGAAAGCTGTCTTTGCAATGGAGTTTAGGTTTTAAGGGGACGGCATGTTTTAGGCTACTGGCTTCTGAAAATAGTTTGAGGGATCAGTGCATCATATCTGTGCATCATATCAGTGTATCACATTACATAAGGAGGGATCCAAGTAGCATACGTTTCATATCATCACATTCCACAGTAATAGTGCCTATGGCCCATACAATTACATCAGTGAAAGTAGCATTCATTTGACTCTGCATAGCAGAGACTGGTTAGGTAACAATGTTGTGAGGCTCATAATATGCGAGTTGACTGATTAATAGAGCAGGTGTCCTTGGGTACATTGGCTCAAAAAAGGTCACCAAGCACCTGAATAGTTTGAAAATAATCTTTGCCTTATACATGGATGTGAGATTCTCTAACAGCTATCAATTGGACAGCATGGCTCTATTAGAGAGGCATGTCATTCTAAGCTGGCAGGTGAAAATGTGAGCATGTGAGCTCCATTGAAGGTGTTCATGTCACCTCACCGGAATCTTCTAGGAGACTTTTCTATTCATAAAATACCAGGATTTCTGCTTTTCTTTTATTAGACTCCCTTTGCTGCCCATTTTTGTGTGTCTGGGACTTAAATACAGACTATGACGCTATAAGAGGAGATGTTACAGTACATCCCTTCTTCACTCTATCTAGAGCAGTGAGACGCACTTCCCCTTTTTCCCTCCCGGCTCGAGAATGTGAGCCTCAAAGGAATGTGGGAAGGAAATTCCGGAGAGGAAAGATAAACATCCCCATCGTTAGTTATGTCTCTGGCTGTCAGGCTGCGGGGAGCAGGTGAACTTGACTCGAGTCAACTGCGCCTGCATGTGGACTACCCTTCCACTACCCCTTCTCCCCCGGGGGGCCTCAGAGCTCTGATACAAGTTCTCTGGGGAGGACCCTATTCACTGGCCTAAATGAGGCTTCGTTCATAAGCCAATCCCCCACACAATGGACCCACTTACTTTAAAAGGAGTGAAAGCAAACAAGGTGATTCCACAGCCAAACTGTTTCACCTAGTCGCTGTTTACATGAGGGTGAGCAGCACTGATATGATCTTTTCCCACCCTGTGCTGAATGTAAAGAAAGGAGGTTGTTTGTGGAGACACATGGTTTTACGATACAGGGACGAGGCTGGAGGGAGGTAGTAATAAAGCCGTGGCCTCATTTACACTGTCCTGAAGACGAACTGCTTTGGCCTCTGAGTCAAATTCAAATGCTAGCCTCCTAGTCTTCACTTGGACTTGTTTGGCAAGCAGAAGCAATCCATAAAAACAAATTCATATATTTTAAACTGAGCTAAACCATTACAAAATCTTCCCTGGGTCTCTCCTCTAGAGGCTGGGTTTTTAATGAGCTTTTGAAAAGCAATGAGCAGCACAATGCATTCTAGGGTCCTAATCGGGAGTTGATATCACCCTGCTTCTAGCTAAAGCATTTGTTAGGGTGATGTTGAACCCATATTGGGCATACTACTTGGGCTTCTCTTTTGATGCTCACACAAGCACATCAGCCTGGCTCCAGATGTCAGGGACAGAGACAAGACTTGCTCTGATGTGACCTAAATTCAGAATCATCCAATATGCTGGATTTGGCAGCCAGGGGCCTTCCAATCGCCGCCCATTGCATAATCGACTAATTCTGTGCTTGTGTCTTCTGTCTACAGTCATCCGTGCCAAAGTGGTGGGCAAGAAGTTACTGAAGGACGGGCCTTTTGGCACCATGCGTTACACGGTCAAACAGATGAAGGTAAGCCGTCACCGCATCATTCAGCCCGAGTTTTACGCAATCTGGCCCATACCTTGAAGGGCATAACCGGACTCTGGGAAAACAGCACAAGGCCATAAGAATCACTAACCAGCTCATAGCCTTTGAAACTGGAGACCAGTGTACCACTGTAGGCCTACTAAAATGATACGGTGTATGACTAGGCTACTGTAGCAGTATCACCTAAGTTAAAGGGCAATCCCTAATTCTTATAATCAAAAGACGAGTTCACCAATGCCGTCAAATGGCCAAGCTTTTCCATTAAGTGCCACGAGAGTATGTTACAGAGGACTAGACGTTGTTTTCACCATTACGTCTAACACTGGGCCCTGTGGCAGGAAGGTTTGGCTAATCCAATTTAAGTGTGTTTGAATATTTGTTTGGCCTATGGAATCCAATGTAGTCGTAATGGTCTAAAGACAATCGCCTCCCAGTAAATAAATCACGAAGAGTGGGGCTTTGTTGCCCCTAGAAACATTTTCCCAGAAATCCCCCAGTTTTAGGTCCCTACGGCTCGCCTCTTTCACGGTTTGTCCTGTTATTTCAAAGAATAGCCGTGTCTAAACAGGGATTTCCTGTTGTTCCCAGACAAATAAATCACGATGGACCAAACACAACAAACTCCAGGGCAAACATTTACTTTGTCTGGCAGCGTTTGTGTTCTGCGCACCTGAACTCAATGGGACCCAACCCCAAAGTCACGTCTTCATTATGTCCTGTGATTATGTTCGTTTTCATGTGGTTAATGATAGCGTCAGTGGCCTCTTCCTCAACCAACCTGAATTCTTGGAAGCGATGTCATCTCATGATACTGTGTTTATTGTTGTGGATTCCTGACAACTTCGAGAACAACTCAATAATTCCAGTTGGGTCAAACGCGTCAGAAGCAAGAACAAGTGACAGAGGTGTGTGATCTTCATTCCAGATTATATTAACACACTGTTTGTCGTGGTCTGTTTGGCAGATGTACAAAGGATTCAACAAAATGCAGCACGTTCAGCACATCTACACAGATGCCTCTGAGAGTTTGTGTGGAGTCAAGTTCGACATCAACAAGTACCAGTATCTGATCACAGGTGAGTCCCTATTCAACCATACATTGCAACTGATCTGAAAAGCGGACATCTAATGTACAGTACTTGGCGGGCTGCATAGTTGTCACGGTGGTGCCAGAAACAATGTCTTTCCATTCAGAGCTAGTAATAAGCAATAAAAACAGCCTCAGGAGCTGCCTCAGAAGCACATGACCAAAAACAAATTAGCGAGGCAAGCAAGCACATCAGTGGTGTTGACTCCAGCTTGTTCTCCCAGGCATGTTTCCCTAACTACCTCTCTGCAGCACAATGGCAGCGTTGCTCACGGCAACGGCAGCCCCATTTTTTTTTTGTGGGGAAGGGGGGTTAACTACAACTACCCCCCTTCCCTCCTCCCTGAAGACTTCTTGACTGATCTGTGACACAAACTTTCCCACTATTTATAACCTCCCGTCTGTGAGAGACAAGAGAGAGAGAGAGAGGCAGGGCGGCACTTCTTTTTTTGGAGCGTTTCCTTCTCCTTTAGGGCATAAACACCCTCCTTTTCTCTTATAATTAACAGTTCGAGCAAGACTTTCTGGCGTTTCCAGTGCGGGCAGGCATTTATCAAGTTCAAGTTTTATGTATTAGTCATATGTACAGGATACAGATGGTATACACCATCCAACGAAATGCTTAGCTGCATGCTACACATACATACTTGTGTAGTATGAATGTATACGTGTGTGTGTGTGTGGATGAGTGTATGTCAGTGTGGGTGTGTGCGTGAGCGCATGTGTGCTAAGGTGCAGAGAGTCAGCGCAAGTGGTCAGTCCAATTCAAGTGTTCGGCAGTCTGATGGCTTGTAGATAGGCTCAGAGACCGTTTCTATGAGAGTCGGAGAGCAGTTTAGTGAGACCTAGTGTGGCTGTCACACTGTTTTAGCTGTCACTACGTCCCAAACCTGTAAACATGCCCTATGAAGCCAATGAAACATAAGGAAGGAAATCACCCCTGGCAACACAAGTGTGATTATTGTGGCTGGGTGATGATGACATCACAGTCATCCAGGCCAGGCAGCAGCTCTAGCTCTGGTTTGGGGCGTGAGTCTATAATTGGGTCTTGTGTCCCTGGGCCATACTGTATCAGGACTCAATTACAGGCATGTTAAATACGCCAAGGCCTGATAGATTAACTCCACGGGTTAGGCTTTGATCAACCCAGAGTGAGTGCACGGCTGCCTGATTAGCTGATTAGCCACTAGCCTGGTCCTTGATCTGCTTGTGCTGTCTTACCATCTACTATACCAACTACAATTTGGGAACAGGCTAATGCCCCTCTCTCACCATTGTCTAATAACTTTGCCAGAGACACCAATAATCCATATGGAAATCGGTCTAAGAGTTGTGTGTTTGCCAGCTTTCAGCTCAGTGTGTGATGACGACAGGACAGTGTAGCACTAGCAAGGGACACACTGTTACAAACAACCATGTTGTTTGAGTGCTAGCTGGCGGTCTACAGTGTAGGGTGAACCTGTTTTTCAGCAAGCAGAGGTTGTCATCCTGACATCGGTGATAAGCTGTGAATGGCCTAACCTAAGAATAGAAGTTAGACAACCTTTTGGAAATTCTGAAATAAGGGTGTTGGTTTCATATGGGATTTACTGTACAAGATTGTCTTACCATAGTTAAAAAGCTTTGGGCCGCTTGTTTGACTGGTGTATTTATGCTGATCGAGGTATGGCAATTATACAATTAGCCAAAAATATACTATGGATGACATCTGACTCTTTGGACATCTGACACTTTCCCATGTCATTGGGAATATGACATGGCATTGGGAATACGACATGGCATTGGGAATACGACATGGCATTGGGAATATGACATGGCATTGGGAATACGACATGGCATTGGGAATACGACATGGCATTGGGAATACGACATGGCATTGGGAATACGACATGGCATTGGGAATACGACATGGCATTGGGAATACGACATGGCATTGGGAATACGACATGGCATTGGGAATACGACATGGCATTGGGAATATGACATGGCATTGGGAATATGACATGGCATTGGGAATATGACATGGCATTGGGAATATGACAAAGGCATTGGGAATATGACATGGCATTGGGAATATGACATGGCATTGGGAATATGACATGGCATTGGGAATATGACATGGAATTGGGAATATGACATGGCATTGGGAATATGACATGGAATTGGGAATATGACATGGCATTGTTTTTCAGTCTTCAGTTTTTGGGGGAAACAAACAAACCATTGTAATGAATGTTTTGTAAGTCATGAAATAATTCACCAATGATGTAATGCATAACAAAAGCTGATCTGTAACCAAACCTCTCTCTCCCCTCAGGCCGCGTGTTTGACGGCAAGGTCTACACCGGGCTGTGTAATTTCAACCAGCCATGGGAGCGCCTCTCGCTGGCCCAGAAGAAGGGCATCAACCACCGCTACCAGCTGGGCTGCAACTGCAGGGTGAGTGGCAACAACTGCGCTCTCGGGGAGAATATGGATGAAGTGGCTCCGGGGGAGAATATGGATAAGATGGCTGTGGAGAAGGAAGCTAAAGCAACCCAACAGCAGCAGAGCCAAGATGGAGGAGTAGGAGCCAGAAAGAGGGGCAGGGGCCGGGGCAGAGGCCGGGGCAGAGGCAGGCAGAACCAGAACACCCTGCTTACTGCAAAGCATACCATCCTGCTCTGAGCAGCTCTCTGCTCGTCTATCTAGAAGACTTCTTACCACAGTTGGGGTTGCCCCTCTTCAAAGACACAAGGCACTTCATAATCTCCATATGTTATTCGATATTGGATATTGGCTGTAGAATAGGAGGGGAAATAATGTGTTCATTCTATGATCATAATGACTTTAGTGGCCTTGCATATATGGTGTCAAATAGATTATGCTGATGAACTGCGACCAATTATGAAATCCTTGCCAAACCATTTAAAACGTTTCCCTCTTCTTAAGTGTAGCACAATACAAGCATGACTATCAAAATATATACCAAATCATTTTGATTATGTAATTGTAACTTTTCTGATTGTAGGGACATACTAATTCCAGATAGTGGCTGAATGATATAATGTAAAGGTTTAAGCTGTCAGGAATATATAAGTGTCCCCTTTCCGTTTTGGCATCATAACGGATAATACACATCCATGAATGTAACTGAAGAGACAGATGGGAAGACGAGGAGAGAGAGAAAAGAGAGATTTATAATGATCTTTGGGAGTTATTAAATCATTTATCTGCACTGGAATTATTTTCCCTGTTATTCCAAACCCTGAATTGAGCGCTCGGTCAGACCTCCTTTACGCGGGACCTGCTCCTGTGCAGCTCCAGTCCAGGCTCATAAATATCCTGCTGTACTGTATGGCTCCAGACACACCATCTGGTCTGCCCATCACTGCCCCATCAACAACAATAAGTGCATTACCAGACAGGAGTATCTACGGAGTCCAAATGCTGTCCAACACCTTTCAAACTGCTCACACCCAAACTGCTTAAAGGGTTGTAATGTTAAGACACGTTAGGCGTACAGTGAGTCTTCGAGGCCAACATAGAACAATGGAGGTGAACGTATGCCTGTGACCAAACATGGCAAGTCAGCATCAGGAATGAAAAACAAACTTGGACAGATCTCGCCATGGTAGAAACGTCTTTTTTGTTGTTTATTGTCCATTTCAGTTCAAATGTAATCTTTAATCTGAAGGGGGGGGGAATCACCCACAAATGTGCTGTAGCAATAGGCTGCTGCTACACAACACCTCATTGTGTGAACCCCTATGAAGCAGCATGTGTGAACCCCTATGAAGCAGCAAGCGTGAACCCCTATGAAGCAGCATGCTAACTGTCTGAGAAGACGAGTCAACAGACCAGACAGAGGCAGTGCAGACACAGCCGTCTCTGTGGTTTTTATACCAAGTGCAAGAACCTCCTAGAGATCCCTTAGAGTGCGAACGTCACACTTCACTGACGCTTCAGCCAAATCATTAAAACCACGGTTTGTCATCGTTTGCATTCTTCAACAAATGATGATTTACAGCTAAGGAATGCAGGAAGCATGTGAAAATAATCCACTGCAGTGTATTAAAAACCATTGGCCTCAGTAAATGATTAAAAAGCTAACTGTCCATAACATAGCCCCATGAACACCAGAACTAGTTAAACTTCATTGAAAATGCTTGCACCATATGAACCATAAAGAATGTGTTCAGCTTCACCCATATTCCTCAAGCTCTCTGCTGTCGATTCCTCTGGCTCTGTCATTACTGTACACACAGCTTTTACCGAAACACCTCTTTGGATTTCTCTAAAACTCAGTGTATTGATCAGTTAGTTTCCGAGTTTCTAATTTCTCACCTTTAAAGACATGCATTCGGACAGTATTCAGACACATTTTGTTACCTTAGAGGCTTATTCTAAAATGGATTACATTGTTTCCCCCCCTCGTGACGCTACAAGTTTGGCACACCTGTATTTGGGGATTTTCTCCCATTCTTCTCTGCAGATCCTCTCAAGCTCTTTCAGGTTGGATGGGGAGCATTGCTGCACAGCTATTTTCAGGTATCCCCAGAGATATATGATCGGATTCAAGTCCAGGCTCTGGCTGGGGCACTCAAGGACATTAAGAAACCTGTCCCAAAGCTACTCCTGCGCTGTCTTGGCTGTGTGTTTAGGGTCGTTGTCCTGTTGGAAGGTGAACCTTCGCCCGAGTCTGAGGTCCTGAGCGCTCTGGAGCAGGTTTTCATCAAAGATCTCTGTACTTTTCTCCATTCATCTTTCCCTCAATCCAGAATATTCTCCCAGTCCCTGCCGCTGAAAAACATCCCCACAGTATGATGCTGGCACCACCATGCTTCACCGTAGAGATAAGTTCCAGGTTTCCTCCAGACGTGATGCTTGGTATTCAGGCAAGAGTTAAATTTTGGTTTCATCACACCAGAGAATCTTGTTTATCATGGTCTGAGAGTCCTTTAGGTGCCTTTTGGCAAACTCCAAGCGGGCTTTCATGTGCATTTTACTGAAGGCACTCAACCATAAAGGCCTGATTGGTGGAGTGCTGCAGAGATGGTTGTCCTTCTGAAAGGTTCTCCCATCTCCACAGAATAACACTGGAGCTCTGTCAGTGACCATCGGGTTCTTGGTCACCTCCCTGACCAAAGCTCTTCTCCCCGATTGCTCAGAATCGGTGGTTCCAAACTTCTTCCATTTAAGAATGATGGAGACCACTGTGTTCTTGGGAACCTTCAATGCTGCAGAGCATTTTTGGTACCCTTCCCCAGATCTGTGCCTTGACACAATCCTGTCTCGGAGCTCTACGGACAATTCTTTCGACATCATGGTTTGGTTTTTGCTCTGACATGCACTGTCAACTATGGGACCTTATATAGACAAGTGTGTGCCTTTCCAAATCATGTCCAATCAATAGAATTTACCACAGGTGGACTCCAATCTAGTTGTAGAAACATCTCAAGGATGATCAATGGAAACAGGATGCACCGGAGCTCAATTTCATGTCTCATAGCAAAGGGTCTGAATACTTGTAAATAAGGTATTTCTGTATTGTTTTTTGTAAAAATTTGCAAACATTTCTAAAAATCTGTTTTCGCTTTGTCATTATGGAGTATTGTGTGTACATTGGGGATTTTTTTCTAATTTAATCAATTTTAGAATGAGGCTGTAACTTAACAAAATGTAGAAAAGGTCAAGAGGTCTGAATACTTTCCGAAGGCACTGTATGTGAGAAGGAAATTAGAAGTTTAAAGGATGTTGATGGAATTGCAGTTTGACTTTGGTTTTCTTCTCCATTCCCTAATGGAAAACTACAAACTAAGTAGTGGACTTTCATTTCAGAGGCTGGCAATTAGATTCATATTCGAACTCCACTGGCTTATCTACAGGAAACTACATTTGAATTGAAACTATCCATTCATTCTTTCATCCTGTAGAGCAATGAGTATAAAATGCATTGATGAGTTTTTTTAATTGTAATGTAATGAATTACATAAACTACAAAAAGATCTTGACTCACCTCACTCTTTGCTGATTCAACCCAATTATCTGGAGGGATTTAGACTTAAATCACTTCCTTTTTCTCCTATTCAAAATCGTATTCTCCACATATTAAGTCTTGTGTACAAGATAATGCGTTGCTTCAGCCTGTCCTGAAATGCTAATTCTGTCTTGGCCTTGTTCATTTACTGCTGGATGTAGACTCACTGTGCTTTGAATTGGTCAATATTTAACAGAAAATAAAATTCGTATATCTGTCACATATCCTAAATCAGAATTTTTGTCAATCAAAAATGATTCAATTGAACTTTATTCAAGTCAAACTGTAAACACACAGTGAGCCTTCACCAGTATGCTGTAGCATTATTCCATTTTATTTTCCTGCTTTACGACCACATCTTTAGTTTCGCTTCTTCTCTCTGTAGATTAAGCCCTGCCACTACCTGCCCTGCTTTGTGACCTCAAAGAACGAGTGCCTGTGGACGGACATGCTGTCCCACTTCGGCTACCCCGGCTACCAGTCCCGGCACTACGCCTGTATCCAGCAGAAAGAGGGCTACTGCAGCTGGTACCGGGGGATGGCTGGCCGTGACAAAACCACCATCAACTCCACCGACCCCTGAGCGTAAACCACAACCAACCCCCAAAACCATCACAACTTTCTTAAGTTTCTTCTCCTGTTCCTCACACTCTTCTACACCTTTCCCAAACTCCCCGACGGCCCTCGTCAACCACAGAGTATTACAGAACTCTTAAAACGTACAGTACTAGCCCCAAGTGACCACTCCTACGTCCTCTGACGAAATATACGAGACCTAAAATAATCAGTGCCTGGCTGTCTCATAGAAATAGAACTTCATGCTGTACATTTCAGTTTCTCCCACCTCACTTTTCCTACATTTTCCCTAGCTATCAATGAGCAGAAATTAGACCCGATCCCAGTCAACTTTTTTCAGACTGCAATAACAATGGCCCTCTAAAAAGCGAGACCTTTTTCAAACTGTCGTAAGGCTTATTATGGGCGGGATGGCATTTCAGAACGGCAGTTTCCAGCAATACATAATGGTGAAAATGATTTGAATATTAAGTGCGTGGTGCAGACCGTATCAACAAAGCTCCCACAACATAATGTTATCCTCAACACAGGTCATGCACAGTAACCAGACACATTGTCACCAGTACGAGGGCAATGCCAACACGAGGTATGACCTCTGAAAAGCAATACCTCTTGCTCCAGTCACACAAAGGTATTTTATTGGTATTTAACAATGATTTTGAATCACATGAAAGTGTATATGTATGTGTTGACAGTTTATACTGTCAACATGTCTATTTATATGAATGATGCAATCTTTGCCTCCCTGACTGCTTGCACTGTACAGTTCATTCTATGTTGTATTAAATTGCATTTACATTTTAGTAATTTAGCAGATCACACTATATGAATGCATTGCTAATATCGGACAAAGAATTGATTGAGTATAGCTATATATTCTTCTCCGTAACCAGCACTAAGAATGACCCTTACAGCTCAAGCACAGGGAATTCTTAATCTTTCGCAGAGAAATGGATGCAAGTTATTTAATTTTTTTTGCTGTATATGATATAAGCTACAAAGCAATGAACAGTTGACTCGACTGAAACCTCTGTAGTAGATTTATTTATCCTTGTTTGTCGAATCAGACAATATCCATGCAAATACTACAAACAAAATCAACTATCCTACTAAAATAGCCAAATATATATATATATATATATATATCTTTGTATCTGGCCAAAATTGTACCATCACTACCCTGTTTGGCTGTCATGAAGGACCAGAATCCCAAATTGTGTTTGTAAAGCATTGATTTAATGTTAGTTCTGTGTTAGATCCGCCTTCAGCAGATTTTGAATGATGGTACTTTTGCCCAATCACAGTTCCCCTTCTGGTTCTCATGAGGGAAGGAACATTTTAAAGCAGAGGTTTCAGACAAAACAAAGTGTTTTCATAAATGTATATTCCATTTGTGTAAGTATTTTAACTATTTCAGATGAAACTGATGAAAATAACACTATTGTCACTAAACTCTTCTACTTTTGTTGAGTTTTCCAGTTCAGTATCTTCAGTCCATTCCGTTAGAAACAGAGATGCCTCAGCAGGAGTTAGAAGTCTTTGCCCAGCCTCTCAGCTCTGCCCACTTTTCCATTATGTTCAGAAAAGGCCATGCCAAGTTGGTGTTGAACAGAATAGAGTACGGCCCTGACGTGAAAGTTTTAGAAGGAAATCCACAAAAATATAGTTTAGTCAATTTATTATTCACGTAATCTATTATAACGTGAGGAACTCAAATTAAATCTAAATCTTGCCTTCTCCGCAAGGCACTTCTTAACATGCAACACAATTACTTCAGGCACTATATTTATAGGAAAAAAAGAAACATTATCTCATTCAACTATGTAGAACAGAAAATTGTAAAACATTGTCAAATTCGACATTTCCGACCATTACAAAAGGAGAGGAGGTAGAGGTAGTTCATCGGTCTCATCACGTTTCCCCACTGCTGAGCTTCTGACACCTCCAGGCCTTGCCTGAGCTTGAAACATAATCCAGAGGCAGACTCCTCAGTAGTCTGAGAGGACTACTATGCCACAGAGATATCACTAAAGCCTGAACGTTCCACATCAGCAACACTGTTCATGTTCTCCTCAGGCAGTTAGAAGTAGAGCTGGTTTAGCATTGAGAGAATGGTGGGCTCGGTGAGCGTAGCCCGATAGTTCCGGAAGCCGGATAGTATGTAGTCTTCATGTAGATCCATCCTTTAGTTAGAATACTGGGAAGGTTCCTCTGTATGTTTATCCTTCATTGACACACTTCTCTGGTTGTTAGTCTTGAGTTGTTTCCATCTCCCTCACCTGGTTTTGGAAGTTTCTCTCTCTTCGGCCTTGGCATCTCTGTACCTGTATTTTTTTGTGGTTCATGTTTGTGTAAATTTACTGTCTGCTTAACACAGAAACACTTGGTCAAGTCGATCCAGACTGCATTTTAAAAGAAAGCTGGCAAAAGGTTGTGTACCATGTGTGTGTATACACTGATTCCTAAAAAGGGGGAGGGCGAGCGACCGTTTCCTTGTAGGGGTTGCAGAAATGTTTGACTTAATTTCTGTGTTTTATATTTTTATAATAAAGATTTAATGAAAAAATGGACCATATGAGTTTGCATTGATTCTTGTGCTGTTGTTTTCTTGAAGTCAAAGTAGCACACCTGGTCATGATCCAAGCTCAGTATTTTATCACGGTCACAAGGCAAATTTGGATCTGACCTTTTTATAGCAATATCTTTGTGATATCATAGAACAATCTGCAAAGCCAGGAGCTACATTACATAATGGAATTACACACAATTGTTCCAACTTGCACATTCAACTTTGCACCAGTTAGATTACACCAGTAAATAGGTAAGCGCATTAAAAAAATTGCTTTATAAATACCACAGAAATGGTTTATGAAATGGTAGCAAGCTCCAACAAGGCTGTGACTAAGAGGCTAATCAATCCCACCTGTCTGTCATTGGCCTAGAAAATATGTTCATAGAAACATGTCCAGCTGCTACACTTGATAGTTTGGAGCAACCTGAAACCTACTTACCTGGCACTGTCTCTTTAAGATCCATGGGCTTCAGTGTTGTGATGCCCATAGTGTTGCACTGAGACATAACAATTATTTTGTTATGACTACTTTGAGGACAACATTCTTCAAGTGGTCTGTGTTTTCGCTGCCTGAAGTACCATAAACTCAACTGATAGGGGATTGGAAACTACAACCAGAGAAAATGAAGTTGGGCATGACGGGGAACAATAGGAGCTGCACTCTGGCCGAGACATTTTACTAATCATCTTGAAGGTTAGCACATGACGCCACAGGAAATATTGTGACCCAACCCCTCACTTTCTCACTGTTTCCCGCTTTTGCCCTTGTGTCACATGTCTACCCCAAGTTAGACAAGTGTCACAAGGGCAGAAATCAAGATGATCTGAAAACATGCAGAGTTCATTCATTCCGAGTGCTATGTCTATTTGTAGATGGTAACGCAGTAAAGCAGAACATGCATTATAAACAAACAGTGTGTCAGGAAGGCGCTCACCATCTGGGTGTGGTTGGGGTAGAAGGTCTGTTCGTTCAGTGGGAACTTCTCTGGGCCCAGGGAGTGGTAGAGCTCAATCATGTGGGAAAACTGTAAGCAGAAACAAAACACGAGACACCATTCTACCGTAGTTACTGTATATAGAAGGCGGGACAGAAAGTGTCTTATACTACATCTGTAGTTATCTGGAGACAAAAAACTGACACCTTGAAAGCTGAATGCAGCCCTATCCATTAAAAATGTTTTTAGTTAGAAACTTTGACCTTTAAAACAGGTAAGTTCCCGGAATGTTTTGTCTACTACCGCCAACATGTTTTGTCTGGGTTCTAAAGACTGTAGCCATGGTACAAATGTAACTTGGCCCGGCTCCAGCTCCAGCGCACCTTGCCTGGCCGCCTCTCTGCTGTTAAAACAGGGTGAATAATAACGGGTCTTACTGGAGGCCCCTGGTCTGGCTGTTTCAGAAACAGGTGTTATGGCTACTTTTAATAGCCCAAATAAATCAGTCTACGGCGGCCGCCAAGGGCCTCTTTATGTGGGGTAAGATGGGGGGGTGGAAAGGCGGTTAGGGAGGCAGGTTATGGATCACGCACCACCCAGGGTTTGCTGCAAAAGTTGTAGATGGAGAGCAGGGAGTTGATGCTGGCAACTCCCCCGTAATGAAGGCCAATCACCAGGCTCCTGAAGTCTTCGCCCGGAGTCATGCTGTAGGCATGCTGGCGAATCAGGACAAAGTCTGGCTTGAAGGATCTGGAGAAAGACAAAACAAAGTGGGACATGAGATAACGGAAACCAACAACATGCTGATGTCAAGGTAAAGTATAAGTAAGGGCACATTCTACCACCCTGACTTTCACATTATCTGCTTCGCCAAAACATTGACACAAACGGGAAGAAAACATCTGTACCACTGGGCACACACTTGTTGAATTAACGTTTCCACATCAATTCAATAAGAAAACGTTGAACCTACGTGGAATAGATGTTAAATTGACGTCTGTGTCCAGTGGCGTGTGCCTCATGGACTGCTGATGACACTACACTACACTGTGAAGACAGACAAACTGTTGCCAGTAGGGCATTTTAGAGACCTGGATATTTGTTACAAATGTATCTTTAGCATATATATTAAATCACAAAGATTGGTGCATGCATACTGTATTTCATTACTGACTTTGTCACTCAAGTTCCAGACCTCAAGCAGTCGAACTGCAACGACAGTAGCCATCGTAGAGCCTTTCCAAAGTCCAACACAGCAGCTGTAACTGCTCAGAGCCCAGACCGATAGTATCTGTCACCGCATTAACACGTTAAGATTACAGGCAGCTCACTATTTACAAGGAGGAAAAAAGCTCCATTATTCAAAGGCCATAGGAGGAGGGCGAACAAAGGAATGCTGGTCAGAGTCAGAGAAGATAATCTTTTTGGACCATCTATCCAATTAACGCAGCCTAATCCCTCTCATTACAAACTGTTCTGGGAACAGGGCCAAGTAACCCATCAGGGACCCGGGAGGATTGTATCACATCTTGCTATGATTAAGATAAAGAGGGAGAAAATTCCACTCTTTAACTGAAGGCAGGTATGCAGGGATATGTCCCCCCCAAAGATTAATTCAGCTTAGATTCAGGTAGGTTGGCTATCTTGGATGGATCTGTGCTGGCTGGGCTGAGGGATGTAAATTAAGTTCTCTTTCAAATGGCTGGTAACTGTTCTGAATGCTCTGATTGTAATTTACAGTTTGGCGAATGGTAACATTTTGATGCTTTCGTCTGAATTCATTGCTTCAGCCTGACAAGTCCATGAGCTGTTGAAAGTTATTTCCAATGGACTTTAGCTGTTCTCAATGAATCAACATCTAGAAACCTCTGGCAAAGGTACTCGGTGTTGATTGAGTTGAGATTGTTATATTTACATTTTTGTCATTTATGAGTGCGTACATTTTTATAATTTTTCCCCATGGAAATCGAACCCGCAACCCTGGCATTGCAAGCACCATGCTCTACAAACTGAGCCACACGCTCTGTAACCATATTGTCTCCAATACTATCATTCACCCTCTTTCACACGCACACACACACACACACACACACACACACACACACACACACCCTGGGCTGGAGAGCAGCCATCTGGTGCAGCTTGTGGCCTGAGACAGTAGCCAGACTCACACTCTTTCGCGCAAACGCACACGCGCACACACACACACACAGTCACGCACACACTTGGAGCCATGGAAGTGTTGCATTATGTAAGACAGCCGACCTGAGGCACAACTCAGGACTCAGTGAGAGCTGTCGTGGTCACGGCGACACGGAGGCTACAGCTGCTCTCTTTAAAAGTGTTGTTGTGCTCACTGCTCAGCCACAGTAGTGGCACTGGACCAAGGGCTCACTGCATACTGCTCAGCCACAGTAGTGGCACTGGACCAAGAGCTCACTGCATACTGCTCAGCCACAGTAGTGGCACTGGACCAAGAGCTCAGCATACTGCTCAGCCACAGTAGTGGCACTGGACCAAGGGCTCACTGCATACTGCTCAGCCACAGTAGTGGCACTGGACCAAGAGCTCACTGCATACTGCTCAGCCACAGTAGTGGCACTGGACCAAGAGCTCACTGCATACTGCTCAGCCACAGTAGTGGCACTGGACCAAGGGCTCACTGCATACTGCTCAGCCACAGTAGTGGCACTGGACCAAGGGCTCACTGCATACTGCTCAGCCACAGTAGTGGCACTGGACCAAGAGCTCACTGCATACTGCTCAGCCACAGTAGTGGCACTGGACCAAGAGCTCACTGCATACTGCTCACCACAGTAGTGGCACTGGACCAAGAGCTCACTGCATACTGCTCAGCCACAGTAGTGGCACTGGACCAAGGGCTCACTGCATACTGCTCAGCCACAGTAGTGGCACTGGACCAAGAGCTCACTGCATACTGCTCAGCCACAGTAGTGGCACTGGACCAAGAGCTCACTGCATACTGCTCAGCCACAGTAGTGGCACTGGACCAAGGGCTCACTGCATACTGCTCAGCCACAGTAGTGGCACTGGACCAAGAGCTCACTGCATACTGCTCAGCCACAGTAGTGGCACTGGACCAAGAGCTCACTGCATACTGCTCAGCCACAGTAGTGGCACTGGACCAAGGGCTCACTGCATACTGCTCAGCCACAGTAGTGGCACTGGACCAAGGGCTCACTGCATACTGCTCAGCCACAGTAGTGGCACTGGACCAAGGGCTCACTGCATACTGCTCAGCCACAGTAGTGGCACTGGACCAAGGGCCGATCTATTTCTACATCGGTTTATTGAGGGACAGACTGATACAAACCTCGCTCATACCACGTTTGAAGTGCCCACATCACATGCACTGGTACCTGACGCACCAGGTTTGTTGTTTTGATAGAACATCACTTTGAAGGGCACAAGAGTGTACAAGAACTATGAAGCGTTAATAATGGCTTACGTGAGCAGCCACAGGCGTATGCTGCATGCACCTATCTGTACAACCTATTTACTGCTCATCATGAACATAGAAGTGCAAGTTGTGATGATGTGACTGTTTTTAGCCAGGCAACGGCTCATAGCAGCATTGCCCTATAGAGCTGCAGCATTAACACGCTTATTCCAGCCATTAACTTCGTTATCGGTTTCCCAAATCGGAGTCCTTCTGCCCGAGTAATGCTCCCTGTGGGTTGTGGATCACGCCAAAGCTGTGTATTAAATGTATTTTGTGCTTTACAATCCCAATCGCTCAGGCCCAATGGTGATCGCTTCACTGCCAATATGCTAATGCACCCTTTAAATTGTTCATCAGTGTTGCAATAAAAAGGATGCTTAATGGGGACGGAGATGATGATGCCGAGATGTGAGGTAGGGATGTCCTTGTATTTATGTGGAATTGAAGGTTCTGCTTTGTAATAGCCAAATGGAATTGGGTTCCTTAGGGAGAGAGTGTGAGCAGAGTGGGAGATATAAACACAACAGATAGAGCGCACGCACGCACGCACACACACACACACACACACACACACTTGTATTTATTAGGGATCCCCATTAGCACTCTTCCTGGGGTCCAAACATATTAAAGCACTTACATTACATATAAAACTAAATATAAAACAGTACATCATTTAACATTATTACACCACTACATATCTACAATACAAAATGTTTAATACCAACAACAAAATCACAATGTATGCGTATGCATGTGTCTGTACCTTTGTGTGTGTCTCTTCACATATACCTTCCATAAGGTATATTTTTACCTGTTTTTTAAAATCTCATTCTACTGTTTTCATCAGTTACCTGATGTGGAATAGAATTCCATGTAGTCATGGCTCTACTGTATGTAGTACTGTGCACCTCCCATAGTCTGTTCTGGACTTGGGTACTGTGAAGAGACCTCTGGTAGCATGTCTTGTGGGGTATGCATGGGTGTCTGAGCTGTGTGCAAGTGTTTTAAACAGACACCTCGGTGCATTCCGCTTGTCAACACCTCATACAAAAACAAGTAGTGATGAAGTAAATCCACTTTGAGCCATGAGAGATTGACATGCATGTCATTAATGTTAGTTCTCTGTGTACTTTTAAGAGCCAGCCGTGATGCCCTGTTCTGAGCCAACTACAAAGTCCCTCTTTGTTGCACCTGACCACACTACTGAACAGTAGTCTAGGGCCTGTAGGACTTGCCTTGTGGATAGTGTTGTTAAAAAGGCAGAGCAGCGCACACAAGTCCATGCCATAGTCACTAACACTGGGCGTCTTGCTGGTGCATGTTCAGAGTTTGTTAGAGTTCAGTTGGCTTTGATGGTAACCATGGCAACTGCCTTAAATTGCAGCAAACTGTGGGACAGGATTTATTGGAACATTTGCATTAATGAACTTGGCTTTACCCCTTACTTCCGTAATTGGGTTTTCAGTGTAGATGCTGTTTCTGTGTTGGTGCTGTGTTGAATCAGGGAGCAGACTTCCCCCATGTGTGAAGTCAGTACTACTGGGGCAGGGAGGTAGGATATTATCATCGTGATAAACAATCTCATTTGTGGCTATGGCTGTTTTCAGACCTTGAAGCATGTCAGGGGGGGGAGACAACCAGTAAAACACGACAATCGCCTGCCATTCTATTCTCTAAGTAAATTTATCTTCCACATCTTTGACCTTTTCATTGACTCCTCTGGGAGATCTATTCTGAATTGCAATGCATGTACATTCATCCTTGTAATGCCCTCTTGCCAGCCTCAAAGGTCTGCTGGTAGAGTAATCTCCATCCAATCTGTCTGACTCAGGTTGATAAGGGTAATACGGTTCAAGCTCACAAAGTGTTCCACAAAGGTTACACGTGTTGACTGCAGCACATTGCTCAGAACAAGAGGACATTGTGTCATTGTGCGCCCGTTTGGTCTACAGAGAACGTGCCTAAGGGACAGCTATCACCAGACACCAAGCCCAGACCAGCATTGATGAATGATGGGAAAAGGAGAGTGAGTGAAAGAGAAACCAAGAGAGAGAGAGGGGGTATGAAAGAATGAGCGAGAGAGAGAGAGAGAGAGAGAGAGAGAGAGAGAGAGAGAGAGAGAGAGAGAGAGAGTACCTACAGAAAGTGAACACCCCAAGCCTAGCTTTGAAGAATGGATGGAGAATGATGGGAAAGGGAGAGTGAGGTGAGAGAGAGTCTTGCAATTGCCTCCACGAAGTAAGACAGACATTCCTCATTATTCAAAGGAAAGTAAAACGTTCAGGTTTCAAACAATTATACTGCCTCAAACTCACATTGTAAAGTGGTTGGTGTTGCGCTGATAGCCTGCCTACCGTTGACTTTAGCCTATGCACTCGAATGGCGGATGGGAGTTGAGATTGAGAAATAAAAATAGCTATTTTTAATCGTAGCCATCAAAAAAACGTTAACACGCGATTGCATTTAGAATTGTAATTTGTGGATGGACGGAGAAGGATGGGAAAGGGGAGAGAGAGAGAGAGAAGGAGTAATAAAAACAAAAGAAAAAACAGAGATGATAATACAGTTCATTATGTTCAAATTAAAGAGATGCTCCATTACTTTTGTATACTTTTTAGACAGTAGTTCTGAAAGTAGCACTCACAAACCAAAAGTGGTCCCCGAAAATGGTGTACTGTGTCACATACGTATTTACCGATACGTGCACCACATATTTTCTCTCTCTCTCTCTCTCTGCTGTGTCCACTGAGCCGTTGCGCCCACCCTACAACTACATTGGATAACGCTGGGCAGGTCTCTTGTTGGCTGTCACTCAAATGTGAGGGGCTGAAGCTCATTGGCTAGAACTCGTGGGGGAAAAATGTAGAGAAAATAGTGCAGCACAGCTTCAAGAAAACAGTCACTTTCAAAGTTGGGATTTTGTGGCTAATTTAGGTCAGGCATTCATTCTGCTCATAGATTGCATGTATGAACTACACATTGACACAGCAGGAGGTTTAAAAAATACTTTCTTAGTCGCCAAAGTACCGGAGCATGTCTTTAAAAACTACAAAGAAAAATAACGAAGTGAAAGAGAGAGAATGAGAAAGAGAGAGAATGAGGAACATGTTATGGACCACTTGGACTATTCTGAGCAGCTAGGGGAGCGGTCGTACTGTGGCTAGCAGTCACAGTCACAATCCCAGACCCAGCTCCACCAGGCAGGCCTGGCTGCTTCTCAGGACCATGATGGGCGGTGGCGCAGTCATGCAGTCAAGCCTGCCAGTAAAGACCACTGCTCTGGCCATGGTCCAGTGAGGAATGCATGCAGAGCTCCTAAGGAGCACCAAGGGTCAGCGAAATGGTGAATACACCCCCTACCATGGCTAGACAACATAAGACATGCACTGAGTGTACGAAACATTAGAAACACCTGCTCTTTCAAATCAGTATACAGTCCATTCGGAGAGTATTCAGGCCCCTTGACATTGTGTTAGGTTTTCAGACTTGTTCTAATTTTTTATTTTTTCCCCTCCATCATTCCTCATAATGTTTGATAATTTATAGAAAATATAAAACGGAAATATCACATTTACATAAGTATTCAGACCCTTTACTCAGTACTTTGTTGAAGCACCTTTGACATTGAGTATTCTTGGGTATGAAGCTACAAGCTTGGCACACCTGTATTTGGGGAGTTTCTCCCACCCTTCTCTGCAGACCCTCTCAAGCTCTGTCAGGTTGGATGGGGAGCGTTGCTGCACAGTCTGGGCTCTGGCTGGGCCACTCAATGACATTCAGAGACTTGTTCCGAAGGCACCCCTGCATTGTCTTGGCTGTGTGCTTAGGGTCGTTGTCCTGTTGGAAGGTGAACCTTTGCCCCAGTCTGTGGTCCTGAGCGCTCTGGAGCAGGTTCTCATCAAGGATCTCTATACTTTGCTCCGTTCATCTTTGCCTCGATCCTGACTAGTCTCCCAGTCCCTGCTGCTGAAAAACATCCCCACAGCATGATGCTGCCAACACCATGATTCACCGTAGGGATAGTGGCAGTATTCCTCCAAACGTGACGCTTGGCATTCAAGCCAAAGCGTTCCATCTTTGTTTCATCAGAACAGAGAATTGCGTTTCTGATGGTCAGTGTCTTTTGGTGCCTTTTGGCAAACTCCAAGCGGGATGTCATGTGCCTTTTGGTGAGGAGTGGCTTCTGTCTGGCCACTCTACCATAAAAACCTGATTGGTGGAGTGACGCAGAAATGGTTGTCCTTCTGGAAAGTTCTCCCATCTCCACAGAGGAACTCTGCAGCTCTGTCAGAGTGACCATCGGGTTCTTGGTCACCTCCTTGTCCAAGGCCGTTTTCCACGATTGCTCAGTTTGTCTGGCCGGCCAGCTCTAGGAAGAGTCTTGGTGGTTCCAAACTTCTTCCATTTAAGAATGATGGAGACCACTGTGTTCTTGGGGACCTTCAATGCTGCAAAAATGTTTTGGTACCCTTCCCCAGATCTGTGCCTTGACCCAATCCTGTCTCGGAGCTCTACGGACAATTGCTTCAACCTCATGGCTTGGTTTTCAGCTCTGACATGCACTGTCAACTGTGGGACCTTATATAGACAGGTGTGTGCCTTTCCAAATTATGTCCAATCAATAGAATTTGCCACAGGTGGACTCCAATCAAGTTGTAGAAATCACAAGGATGATCAATGGAAACAGTAAGCACCTGAGCTCAATTTCGAGTCTCATAGCAAAGGATCTGAATACGTTTTCTCTCTATACAGTTGCAAAAAAAATGTAAAAACCTGTTTTTGCTTTTCATTATGGGGTATTGTGTGCAGATTTATTCGATCCATTTCAGAATAAGGCTGCAACGTAACAAAATGTGGAAAAAGTCAAGGGATCTGAATACTTTCTGAAGGCACTGTAGATGAAGGGGAGGTTAAACAAGAATTTGTAAACCTTCAGACAATTTAGACATAGATTCTGTATGTGTACCATTCAGAAGGTGAATGGGAAAGACAAGGTTTAAATGCATTTGAACAGGGTATGCAAGCAGGTGCCAGGTGCAACGGTTTGACCGTGCCAAGAACTGCAAAGCTACTCGGTGTTCAACAACAGTTTCCCGTGTGACCAGGAATGGTCCACCACCTAAAAGACATCCAGCCAACTTGACACAACTGTGGGAAGCATTGGAGTCAAAATGGGCCAGCATCCTTGTGGAAAGCTTCTGACAACTTGTAGAGTCCATGCCCCAACGAATTGAGACTGTTCTGAGGGCAAAAGGGGGGTGCAACTCAATATTAGGAAAGTGTTCCTAATGTTTTGTTCACTCAGTGTAGTGGGTAAGATACATAGTTAATTCAAGTGGAAAATGTGATATTCGTTCTACATGACAGACGAATTATGAATTATGTGTCTTGCAGCTAAATGGTGATTGCGTGGCGGTGGCGGATTCTGATACGAAAGATGAGTCCCTCAAGTGCACTTACACTGTTAATATGAAAAGCATCAGATGTGAATTGCGGGCCAGGAGCGAGGCAGTAATATAGCACTAGTAAATTACCTATGGCAGAAATGGAAATTACTGTTATGAGTTAGAGTGGTTTAGAGGCACCATTTGTATTCATGAAAACATTATAGAAATTGGCATCAGGCCTCATTCTGAGCTGTATAGTATTTATATTAAAGCCTGGTGGTGCTTTCGGGGGAAAACCATCCTCAGGTTTGTTCAGCTCATGCCTGACTTCAGCGTGTCTGTCTGTGAGACGGATTTATTTGCTCTGTTATAAGGTAAACCCGTCTGAGGTATTAGGTCTGATTGAAATACAGTAGCACGGGTCTTTAGAGGAAAAAAGGTGATTCAATTGTGTGTGTGCGTGCGTGCGTGCGTGTGCATGACATGTCTGTGTCTCAATTGTGGGGGTCGATTTAGTGTAGATTTATGAGGGACACGCTCCTTTACATGTGTGTGAACCTTTGTGTGTACAGCGTGTATAGAGTGAGTGTGTGTTTAGGCCGACATGAAACCTCTGTATGGTTGGGCTTAGTTCAGTAATCTCCACCTGATGTAGTTTAAGGAGAGACAGGCCCCGTCACACTACAGTATGTGTGCCTTCGGGACTCAGACGCACAACCCTGTCTGGCTGTGTAGGGCTGGTTATGGTCGCTTATGGGATAGATTATTAGAAAAGAATAACAGACTGCTAATGCAGTATCTGCTAATGCAATCTCCCTGCGCCATCTTTGAGACTGGCTGCAGATCTGGGGGGGGTGGGGACAGGGAGGAATGCAGAGGGAGGACGGGGCCCTGCAGTCAGCCACGACAGGGTTTAGGGACTCCCTTCCACTACCTGTCTACTACAAAATAGTATGGCTCTGGATAAGCAAGGTGCTTTGGTATGCAGTTCGGGTCTTTGGTTGTTACACTTACAATGCTTACCTGTTTTTACATTTGTATGTACACTTTGTCAACCAACACCAAATCTACAGAAACAATTTGTTCTGGTCTCTGGAAGTGTTCAAGGACAGTGAAATCAACATGTCTTCAGGTATGGAGGAACTTATCTGTACAATTGAAAAGATTAATTCCCGAAAACGCTATATATCCATTTTCAGAAATGTTGGTAAATTTGCTTTTATTGTTTATAGAGAATGGTGTGTTTTTCACTATCTAATAATGGCATAGGGTTGTTCAATGACAGACATGCATTTGTTTAAAATCACTTGATGGTTTCATTTCAGAGTTGTTTTGCAAAATGTAATCAATCCGCCTTACTCTCAGAAATAATAATAGTACTGCTAGGTTTTACACAGTCAAAGGTAACAAATAACAAAAAATAATAATAATGTACAAATGATACATTTATATATAATGATATTATAATTTAATCCAGTAATATGAGATCTGGATGTAAAACATTTACATTTGACATAATTAGTATGTATTAGTATAATTAGTACATAATAGTAATTTAGCAGATGCTCCAGTAAGTGCATTCATTGTGAGATGACAACATATCACAGTCAAATATACAGAATACAAGCATTTCATTAAAACTAAACAATGGATATATAGCGTTTTACAAAAAATGCAATAAAATGTCAAATCAGACACATCTAAAATCAGTAATATTTTACACACACATGAAAAGTACACATAAGCAATCATTTGAGGAAAAAACAAATGTGAAACATTTGTGGTTATTGGAAATAAAAAAAACATTCAGACCTGTTTTATGGGCATTACTTCTGTCTGAACAGGTAACAATTCATGTCCTACTACTTTTCATCGTTTCAAAATATGTAATTGATTATTATAATAGGTTATCTTTTAACATTAATGGGTATCAAGATAACTAAGGGTGAATGACCGACGCCACAACAGTCCACCTGATCTGGTCCCGTGGTAGCTCCCTAACAAAACCAGAATCTTATACACTAGTAGTCACTTTGCAAAAACATGCCAAATTTATCCTTTGCCTGCCTGAATAAAAACACTTTGCCCTCTAATCACAGTGGGGTACTTACGCAACCCTGAGGGACCCCAAGCCAGATAAGACAGGCATAGTGAGGTCTCTGGGAGCCGTCAAACAGTACGAGCTATCCTGCCCTCTATAACTGTCCTTCACTTGGCCTAATCCAGCACTTAGTGTGAGCGGGGGTGTTTTTCATTGTACGTTGTGTGCACATAACAGGTAAACAAGTGGCCATATTGAATCGCCCAACCCAGTCCAGGCAGACAGGCTTATTATTATTCACATCCCAGTATTGCTACTAGCATCGCTGGGCAGGATGCTGTGTTTGCCATTACTGTAATCATCTCCCTGATTGGATTTCAGTTTATTCATCACAGGAGGAGCCGGACTGTGGAGAAGAAACCTTTGGCTGTGCTGATCTGAGTCTTTTTGTTGTGGCTAATCATGCTCCATTGCTATAATCGTGAAACACTTTGCCAGACCAGTGTTTCTGCTTTAAGTTAAGTTCAGCAGTTGGGCTGGAGGGGTTTGGCAGAAATAACTAAATGAAACTAAAACGGGTGACGGCACGTTTTGGATGCGACTCTTGCACGAACGAGAACGCACCATATATGCTCAAAAACCTGCCTGCCTCTACTCCAAGGCAGAAAATAACAAGGGCAGAACCACTTGAATTTTTCTAATACCCAGTAACAGCAGGTCCTCCTAACGTCATCATAGGAGGACCAAGTCATGTACAAAAGCTTGAATCTGCATGTTCTACATTGTTTTGTTGTCATTTGTGCTCCCATACAAGTGCATGTGCAGTCACGCAACGCAATTACGTATGCATCGGCCGCATCAAAACCCACAGGGTAACAGTACACTCGTTACAGTTTAGTTGATATATGACAAACAAGTGAAACTTCTAAGAAGTTCCACTTGAATAAACAAGTCTGAAACCACAGAACTGTGAGAAAGTGCGCTGCCTTGATAGGCCAGTAGAGGGGAGGGGAAGTGGGGAAGTGTTTAGGGAGCGCACCCGCAGCCAGATGCCACAAGGGTCAGAATGCTGAACGGAACATGGCCCTTATTTACGCAGCCCTGCACGCCCTGCCCTGCACGGATGGAACAGCAGGAGCCCTATAAACTGACCAGGACACACACAAATCCACACAGGCACACACACAAAAACACACACAGAGCAGTTTGAAAGCTGTGAGAACCAACTACTTACATGTACAGTACACACTTTATGTACACACACACACACACACACACAATTTATGTTATAAAACATAATGCCTTTAATCGGAGGTCCTCAGGAAACATGTTATTGTATCTTTAGCGAAGTTATCTACACTTTCCCACCATTGACCACCCACATGAAAAAACATGATACTATCTTATAAATACTGAAGTATTTACTGTAGTGTTTTGCGGACTAAACTGTAGTCTTCGCTGTAGTATACTGATGTATACTGTAGTATTTACAGTTAACTATAGTATACAGTGCATTTGGAAAGTATTCAGACCCCTTGTCTCGATCCTCATTTTGTTACGTTACAGCTTTATTCTAAAATGGGTTAACGACAAAGCAGACAGGTTTTTAGAAATGTTTGCAAATGTATCAAAATGTACTCTTAAATTTGACATAAGTATTCAGACCCTTTATTCAGTACTTTCATGGTGCACCTTTGGCAGCGATTACAACCTCGAGTCTTCTTGGGTACAAGCTTGGCACTGCTGTATTTGGGGAGTTCCTCCCATTCTTCTCTGCAGACCCTCTCAAGCTCTGTCAGGTTGGATGGGGAGCGTCACAGCTATTTTCAGGTCTCTCCAGAGATGTTGGATCGGGTTCAAGTCCGAGCTCTGGCTCGGCCACTCAAGGACATTCAGAGACTTGTCCTGAAGCCACTCCTGCATTGTCTTGGCTGTGTGCTTAAGGTCGTTGTCCTGTTGGAAGGTGAACTTTTGCCATAGTCTGAGATCCTGAGCGCTCGGAGCAGGTTTTCATCAAGGATCTCTCTGTACTTTGCTCCATTCCGTTCCCTTGATCCTGACTAGTCTCCGAGTCCCTGCCACTGAAAAACATCCCCACAGCATAATGGTGCCACCACCATGCTTCACCGAAGGGATGGTGCCAGGTTTCCTTCAGACGTGACGGTTGGCATTCAGGCCAAAGAGTTCAACCTTGGTTTCACCAGAACAGAGAATCTTGTTTCTTATGGTCTGAGAGTCCTTTAGGTGCCTTTTGGCAAACTCAAAGCAGAGTAGTAGTAGTACAATTTTACTGTAAGGTGTTGGTTGGCCCCTTCTCAAGTAGCATGTCAAAGTTATGTGCCTTTTACTTCCATCTGGACTACCATAAATGTCTGATTGGTGGAGTGCTGCAGAGATGGTTGTCTTTATGGAAGGTTCTCCCATCTCCACAGAGGAACTCTGGAGCTCTGTCAGAGTAACCATTGGGTTCTTGGTCACCTCCCTGACCAAGGCCCTTCTCCTCCGATTGCTCAGTTTGGCCAGGCGGCCAGCGCTAGGTAGAGTCTTGAAAGATGCCCAGGGTCCCTGCTCATCTGCGTGAACGTGCCTTGGGCATGCTGCTAGGAGGCATGAGGACTGCAGATGTGCACAGGGCAATAAATTGCAATGTCCGTACTGTGAGACGCCCAAGACAGCGCTATAGGAAGACAGGACGGACAGCTGATCGTCCTCATAGTGGCAGGCCACGTGTAACAACACCTGCACAGAGTCGGTACATCTGAACATCACACCTGTGGGACAGGTACAGGATGGAACCAACAACTGCCCAAGTTACACCAGGAATGCACAATCCCTCCATTAATGCTCAGGTCTTTCCGCAATAGGCTGAGAGAGGCTGGACTGAGGGCTTATAGGCCTGTTGTAAGGCAGGTCCTCACCAGACATCACCGGCAAAAAATGTCGCCTATGGGCACAAACCCACCATCGCTGGACCAGATAGGACTGGCAAAAAGTGCTCTTCACTGAAGAGTCACGGTTTTGTCTCACCAGGGTTGATGGTCGGATTCATGTTTATCGTCGATGGAATGAGAGTTACACCGAGGCCTGTACTCTAGAGCAGGATCGATTTGGAGGGTCCGTCATGGTCTGGGGCGGTGTATCACAGCATCATTGGACTGAGCTTGTTGTCATTGCAGGCAGTCTCAACGCTGTGCTCCCTCACAATCCCTCATGTGGTACCCTTCCTGCAGGCTCATCCTGACATGACCCTCCACCATGACAATGCCACCATTTCCTGCAAGACAGGAATGTCAGTGTTCTGCCATGGCCAGCGAAGAGGCCAGATCTCAATCCCATTGAGCGCGTCTGGGACCTGTTGAATCGGAGGGTGAGGACTAGGGCCATTCCTCACAGAAATGTCCGGGAACTTGCAAGTCCCTTGGTGGAGTGACATCTCACAGCAAGATCTGGCAAATCTGGTGCTGTCCATGAGGAGGAGATGCTCTGCAGTACTTAATGCAGCTTGTGACCACACCAGATACTGACTGGTACTTTTGATTTTGACCCCCCCTTTATTCAGGGACACATTATTCCACTTCTGTTAGTCATATGTCTGTGGAACTTGTTCAGTTTATGTCTCAGTTGTTGAACCTTGCTATGCTCATACAAATGTTAAGTTTGCTGAAAATAAACACAGTTGACAGTGAGAGGACATTTCTTTTTTTGCTGAGTTTATATGATCTATACTTGGCATGTAGGTTTCTCTCTAACGGGTGGCACAAATTGGGATGTGGGGGAAGGGGATGGGCAGGGTATATGCAAATTAAACACTGTAGTATTTACTATAGTTAAAACAAATGTAGTGTTTTTGCAGACATTACTGTAGTAATGATTGAGGGATACACATGATTGAGGGATACTACAGCATGTAGTAGCGCTGTCCCCGACTACAAAAATCTTTGTTGACCAAAAGTCATCTGTTCTTTGGACCACTCGATTGGTAGTATTTTCAAACATCAAATATACTGTAGACATTCCCTATGATTTTTTAAATAAAAACAACTATATGAATTGAGCTTGTCTGATGCTTTAAATCAAATCAAATTGTATTAGTCACATGCACCTAATACAACAGGTGTAGACCATACAGTGATATTCTTACTTACAAGCCCTTAACCAACAACAGAGTTTTAAGAAAATACCCCCCAAAATTAAAATAGTCTAGGTAGAAATATTAGTGTTCAGGAGTCTTATGGCTTGGGGGTAGAAGCTGTTTAGAAGCCTCTTGGACCTAGACTTGGCGCTCCGGAACCGCTTGCCGTGCGGTAGCATAGAGAACAGTCTATGACTAGGGTGGCTGGAGTGTTTGAACATTTTTAGGGCCTTCCTCTGACACCACCTGGTATAGAGGTCCTGGATGGCAAGAAGCTTGGCCCCAGTGATGTACCGGGCTGTACGCACTACCCTCTGTAGTGCCTTGCAGTCGGAGAACGGGCAGCTGCCATACCAGGCAATGATGCAACCCATCAGGATGCTCTCGATGGTGCAGCTGTAGAACCTTTAGAGGATCTGAGGACCCATGCCAAATCTTTTCAGTCTCCTGAGGGGAATAGGTTTTTCGTGCCCTCTACATGACTGTCTTGGTGTGCTTGCACCATGTTAATTTGTTGGTGATGTGGACACCAACAAACTTGAAGCTCTCAACCTGGTCCACTACAGCCCCTTCGATGAGAATGCAGGTGTGCTCGGTCCTCCTTTTCCTGTAGTCCACAATCATCTCCTTTGTCTTGATCATATTGAGGGAGAGGTTGTTGTCCTTGCACCACACAATCAGGTCTCGGACCTCCTCCCTATAGGCTGCCTCGTCGTTGTTGGTGATCAGGCATACCACTGTTGTGTCATCGGCAAACTTGATGGTGTTGGAGTCGTCCCTGGCCGTGCAGTCATGAGTGAACAGGGAGTACAGGAGGGGACTGAGGGGTCCCCGTGTTGAGGATCAGTGTGGCGGATATCTATGCTTACCACCTGGGGGTGGCCCGTCAGGAAGTCCAGGATCCAGTTGCAGAAGGAGGTGTTTAGTCCCAGCTTTGAGCTTTGAGAGCACTATGGTGTTGAACGCTGAGCTGTAGTCAATTAATAGCATTCTCACACAGGTGTTATTTTTGTCCAGATGTGAAAGGGCAGTGTGGGAGTGCAATAGAGATTGCATCATCTGTGGATCTGTTGGGGCAGTATGCAAATTGGGTTGGGTCTAGGGTTTCTGTGATGATGGTGTTCATGTGAGCCATGACCAGCCTTTCAAAGCACTTCATGGCGACAGACGAGAGTGTGACGGGTCGGTAGTCATTTAGGCAGTTTACCTTAGTGTTCTTGGGCACAGGGACTATGGTGGTCTCCTTGAAACATGTTGGTATTACAAATTCAGACAGGGAGAGGTTGAAAATGTCAGTGAAGCCATTTGCCAGTTTGTCAGCGTATGCTCGGAGTACACGTCCTGGTAATCAGTCTGGGCCTGCGGTGTTGTGAATGTAGACCTGTTTAAAGGTCTTACTCACATCTCCTGCAGAGAGTGTGATCCCACAGTCGTCCGGAACAGCTGATGGTCTCATGCATGTTTCAGTGTTACTTGCCTAGAAGCGAGCATATAAGTTATTCAGCCCGTCTGGTAAGCTCGTGTCACTGGGCAGCTCTAGGCTCTGCTTCCCTTAGTAGGCTGTAGTAGTTTGAAAGCACTGCCACATCCGACGAGCGTCGGAGCCAATGTAGTATGTTTCGATCTTAGTGCTGTTTGATGAGAAGTAAACATTACTTTGAGAAGCTCCACAGCTCATTAGTGGTGGTGCAATAAGCCAATCAGAAATACTATCAGATCCTCAAATTGGCACATTTATATGCCTAAGTTTGCGCGCAGGCAAGGTAGCCTATAGGTCAACTTCATGCATGCGAGTCCTTAATCAATATTGACAGGAGCTCTCCAAACAAAAGACAATGACTAAATTGACAAAAATCATAAATGGAATGAAACAAACCAAAACTTGATTCCAAATGTGTTATTTCATATTTCATAGTTTTGATGTCTTCACAATTATTCTACAAAGTAGAAAATACATGATTATGTATGTAGAGTAATAGCGAAGACATCAAAACCAGGAAATAACACCTAGGGAATCATGTAGTAACCAAAAAAGGATAACAGCCTTGCACACTCTTGGTAAACTCTCAACCAGCTTCAGGAGGTAGTCACCTGTAATGCATTTCAATTAACAGGGGTGCTTTGTTCAAAGTGAATTTATGGAATTTCTTTCCATCTTAATGCGTTTGAGCCAATCAGTTGTGTTGTGACAAGGTAGGGGTGGTATACAGAAGATAGCCTTATTTGGTAAAGGACCAAGTCCATATTATGGCAAGAACAGCTCAAATAAGCAAAGATAAACTACAATCCATCTTTACTTTAAGACATGAAGGTCTGTCAATACGGAAGATTTCAAGAACTTAGAAAGTTTAATCAAGTGCTGTTGCAAAAAACATCAAGCAATATGATAAAACTGTCTCTCATTCAGACTGCCACAGGAACAGAAGAGCCAGAGTTACCTCTGCTGCAGTTCAAGTAACAGACACATCTCAACATCAACTGTTCAGAGGAGACTGCGTGAATCAGGCCTTCATGGTCGATTTGCTGCAAAGAAACCACTACTAAAGGACACCATTAAGAAGAAGAGACTTGCTTGGGTCGAGAAACATGAGCAACGGACATTAGACCGGTGGAAATCTGTATTTTGGTATGATGAGTCCAAATTTGAGATTTTTGGTTCCAATCTCCGTGTCTTTGTGAGACAGAGTAGGTGAACGGATGATCTCTGCATGTGTAGTTCTCAACGTAACGCATAGAGCAGGAGGTGTGATGGTGTGGGAATGCTTTGCGGGTGACACTGTCAATGATTTATTTAGAATTCAAGGCACACTTAACCAGCATGGCCAACACAGTATTCTGCAGCGATACGCCATCCCATCTGGTTTGCGCATTTGTTTTTCAACAGGACAATGACCCAACAAACCTCCAGGCTGTGTAAGGGCTATTTGACCAAGAAGGAAAGCCTCCACAATCACCCAACCTCAACACAATTGAGATAATTTGGGATGAGTTGGATCACAGAGTAAAGGAAACGCATCCAACAAGTGCTCAGCATATGTGGGAACTCCTTCAAGACTGTTGGAAAAGCATTCCAGGTGAAGCTGGTTGAGAGAATGCGAAGCTGTCATCAAGGCAAAGGGTGACTACTTTGAAGAATCTAAAACATATTTTGATTGGTTTAACACTTTTTTGGTTACTACATGATTCCATATGTGTCATTTCATAGTTTTGATGTCTTCACTATTACTCTACAATGTAGAAAATAGTACAAATAAAGAAAAACCCTTGAATGGACATGTGTTCAAAAACTTTTGACGGGTAGTGTGTATATACAGTTGAAGTCGGAAGTTTACATAGACTTAGGTTGGAGTCATTAAAACTCGTTTTGCAACCACTCCACACATTTCTTGTTAACAAACTATTGTTTGGCAAGTTAGTTAGGACATCTACTTTGTGCATGACACAAATCATTTTTCCAACAACTATTTACAGACAGATTATTTCACTGTATCACAATTCCAGTGGGTCAGAAGTTTACATACACTAAGTTGACTGTGCCTTTAAACAGCTTGGAAAATTCCAGAAAATGATGTCATGGCTTTAGAAGCTTCTGAGGTGTACCTGTGGATGTCTGGAGGTGTACCTGTGGATGTCTTTCAAGGCCTACCTTCAAACTCAGTGCCTCTTTGCTTGACGTAAAACAATAAATAAAATAAAATAAAAAGAAATCACCCAAGACCTCAGAAAAAAATATCGACCTACACAAGTCTGATTCATCCTTGGGAGCAATATCCAAACGCCTGAAGGTACCACGTTCATTTGTACAAACAATAGTATGAAAGTATAAACACCATGGGACCATACAGCCGTCATACCTTTCAGTATGGAGAAGCTTTCTGTCTCCTAGAGATGAATGTACTTTGGTGCGAAATGTGCAAATCATTCCCAGAACAACAGCAAAGGACCTTGTGAAGATGCTGGAGGAAACAGGCACAAAAGTATCAATATCCACAGTAAAACGAGTCCTATATCGATTTAACCTGAAAGGCCGCTCAGCAAGGAAGAAGCCACTGCTCCAAAACCACCATAAAAAAGCCAGACTACAGTTTGCAACTGCACATGGGGACAATCTGGTCTGATGAAACAAAAATAGAACTGTTTGGGCATAATGACGTTTGGTGGTAAAAGGGGCAGGCTTGCAAGCCAAAGAACAGCATCCCAACCGTGAAGCACGGTTGTGGCAGCATCATGTTGTGGGGGTGCTTTGCTGCAGGAGGGACTGGTGCACTTCACAAAATAGATGGCATCATGAGAAAGGAAAATTATGTGGCTATATTGAAGCAACATCTCAAGACATCAGTCAGGAAGTTAAAGCTTGGTCGCAAATGGGTCTTCCAAGTGGACAATGACCCCAAGCATACCTCCAAATTTGTGGCAAAATGGCTTAAGGACAACAAAGTCAAGTCAAACTCAATCCTATTGAAAATTTGTGGGCAGAACTGAAAACGCATGTGCGAGCACAGAGGCCTACAAACCTGACTCAGTTACACCAGCTCTGTCAGGAGGAATGGGTCAAAATTCACCCAACTTATTGTGGGAAGCTTGTGGAAGGCTCCCCAAAACATTTGACCAGAGTTAAACAATTTAAAGGCAATGCTACCAAATAATAATTGAGTGTATCTAAACTTCTGACCCACTGGGATTGCGGTGAAAGAAATAAAAGCTGACAGAAATAATTCTCTCTACTATTATTCTGACATTTCACATTCTTAAAATAAAGTGGTGATCCTAACTGACCTAAGACAGGGGATTTTTACTAGGATTAAATGTCATGAATTGTGAAAAACTGAGTTTAAATGTATTTGGCTAAGGTGTATGTAAACTTCCGACTTTAACCGTATATATATTTGTTAATGCTCTACCAAAACAATCTCAGCCAACAGCCTAACGACAAAACAATCAACCAGTTGACTAATTGGGGTCAGCCCTAGTGTGTAGAATAGTATTCTACAGAATTCTATAGTAAGTACTGTAGTATTCTAAAGTAAGCTGTAGTATTTTTCATGTGGGCATTGACTCTCTATTGCAGTCAATCCATGGGAATTGATTACATAATACAGGCAAGCAATACAATAACCTCAGTGATGGACAGCCAGGCAGGCATCCACCTCCCAGGGAACAAGCTACAACAGAATGGCATGATACATAACACTACAATCTGTCTATTCTAGCCACTGTGTATCCTTGACTTAACTTCAAACTGTTTCAAACTACACACGGCCTCGTGTCCTGAACATTTCCTGTACGACTGCCTGATCCAACCCTGAAGGTTGTTTTTTCAGATTATGTGTATACAAGAAAAATACAATGTTCCTTACAACGATAAACTATCGTTTCGATGCCAGCATAGAACTGAGTAGTACATTTACTAGCCTGGTCCCAGATCTGTTTGTTCCAACTCCTATGGTCATTGTTATGCCGATGGCAAGACAGCATAAACAGATCTGGGACCAGGCTAGTGCATTCCCCAGAAGGCTGTGAAATAAGCAGTGGTCTGACGCTCCACAGCAGCATGCACCTCATTAGCTAATCTAATTTGCAAAGCAGGGCCTGAAACCCTGCTAAAGAAGAGAGAGGCAGGGGGTGACGTCAACTCCCAAACCACCAGAAAAACAGCTCTACTGCAGCCCACAGCGGAAGAAGTTGGTATGTAAAGAAGTTGTGTGAAGACGGTTCCATTTTGGAACCTTGCTGATGTATGGAACACAGAACAAAATTGAGGAGGGAATTCTGGAACTCTGAGAAGTAGTGTTTGGGCTGGGAGGAAGGATACAGAGGTAATAAGGTTGGGTGCTTTTGATGCTGTACTTCTTTTCAGAGGTATTCACAGAAATGTTTTGCGTGACAGTAATATCCAGTCCTTTTCATATAATTTCCCACTACCTCCATCATCTTTTGTGATGTCCTTTTTTTGTGACTGAAAGCAAATGTATATATATATATAAACACACACACACACACACATATATATTACTTGTCTACAATGTAGCTGGTGGCTGTTGAAAGGGAATAACTGGAGCCATTGTCTGGACCCACTGAGGGAGACTGAAGATGCATGGGCAAATGCGTCAGAGCAGAGCTACTGACGGACATACAGGGGCCGCTCTCTCTTTCTCCATCTCCTTCCATCGCTCTCTCTCTTTGTTACCTTACCTGACCACTTTGGTTCCTCCTCTTATGGCCTGCATATCAATTATACACCCAGTGTTCATGTACGAAGCCAGGTTGATCTCTGAGAACTCTGCCTGTGAAACAAGGAGAAAAACACCACGCTGATTATACACATTATTCACTGGGGGATAGAAGTAGCAAATTACTGTAAAACACCATTTCCATTTGGTGTATATAGGCCTGAATCAACAACATAAAACAGTCCTCTAACTTTTCAACACTAACATAAAAGCCACCTGCCCTTTCCTATGGCTTTCTGTAAAATAATTGAACTGTATGAGAGTAAAACATTCCACACGCACACGCACACGCACACACACACACACTCACACTCACACTCACACTCACACTCACACTCACACTCACACTCACACGCACTCGCACACGCACACGCACGCGCACACGCACACACACACACACACACACACACACACACACACACACACACACACACACACACACACACACACACTAATGTTGCCACACTTGGATGTGAGTGGGAATCATCAACGTTCAAAATAGTTTGCAGCAGAAAACACCCATCACTCAGAATCTATGATGTCATGTGTAAGTGAGTGGTGTGATAGGCTCTACCACTTAAGCTCCAGTCACCCCTTCTCTAGGGGCATGAGGGGCCATAGAAATAGTTACAATAACGAGAAACACCAAGTCAAGGAGGCCACAATGAGAGGTAATACTACGTCTATGTGAGGGGTTGGAGAGAGAGAGAGAGAGAGAGAGAGAGAGAGAGAGAGAGAGAGAGAGAGAGAGAAAGAGAAAGAGAAAGAGATACAGAGAGATACAGAGCCAGAGAGGGGAGACAGATAGACTAATCAAGTTATCCAGAGTCTGTCTGTGGCCTCTCGGAGAGGACAGGACAGCAGAGGCCTTGTGACAGGGAGGGAGGCTTTAGCCCAGGCAGCTACTTAATGACTTGATCAAACTCCCAGGCAGAGCAGAGATCCTCTCTGGAGGGGAAGGGACACTGCAGCTTGGCCTGTCTGGGAGAGAGCTCTGGGAACAGAGGGACTACAATGGGGCATTAGGGGCCAAGTGCCTTCATTGTCTCTTATGTAATTACAAGTTAGAAAAAGATTTGCTCCAGAGATTTAACTCCCATGAATCTGTTTTTTTTAGTCTCTCAATGGCTGACTGTGTTCTCAGGACAGTACCTCGCAAGGAGACACGTGCATATTGTGCCTAAATGTTATAAATTCATAACAGATTCCAAATCTACCTACATCTGCTTCAGCCCAGACACAGATCACATACATGATTAGCTATTGGTACATTTTGCTGCAAGGTAAATAGTGTACAATCAGGCACTTGCACAATGACTGTGGCCCAGTGGGGAACTTGTTATTGAGACACACATCCTCTATGTATGGAATGTCTGCTAAAGTGTGGTCTGATAAAACACACCATATTTATGCTAGAGAACCACAGACACAGACAGGCCAATGAATGATGCTGTCCTAAGCCAGCAATCAGGAAGGAATTAAACACTACATTTAAAATATATTTTACATATTTTTTCAAATCATGATAAAATAACAGAATCACTGCAGTCATTTCAGTTTGGGGTTTTGTTTGATCATATGCTGGGTTCACGTCGTTGTTTTTGGCCTTGATGACCTTGTATGGGTGTTGGTACCCTAAAAGATTTAGCTTCACTGAGGGCCAAAAAGCTAATGAACCATAAAGAAAATACAACATTCCTGCCTTACTTTACTATGAACATGCTTCCAACATGTTAGCTCTGTGGAGATGGGGAGGCCAGTCTACTTGGGATGGAAGGAGAGGTGAGGGTTAGGTGTCAAATGTCAAGAAGGATCGGTTTCAGTACGTATACTGCAGTGTGTGATGTTACAGAGTTAGAGTAGAGCTCGTCTCAGGCCCTCCAAGTCCTAGCTAGGTGCTCCCATTAGAAGTTATGAACCAAAAGCCCCAGAGAGAGATCCGTAAGAGCTTGACCTCGGAACAGCAAGTTGTTGACCTCCGACTTCTAGTGGTAACATTTGCCAGACTTAACATCACTTTGACGAATGTAGCGTGACACTAAGGCAGGCATGTTAATGGGTCCTCAATGTGTAGTCCTGCAACTTTTCTACTATGAAAAATTCAATTTGGCGGACCTGGTTGACTCCCAAACACAATTTTACAGAGAGCGTGTTGGTGATATAATTTGTCATATGAGGAACCTACATGGGCTCGTGGTGGACCAAATTCAATAATTCACTCTTCCTATAGGCTACATAGTTAAACAATGAGTTACTCATTTAAATAAACAAGCTGCGCTGAGGGTACAAAACATTATGAACTCTCCGTGGTGTAGATTGACGAGGTGAATCAAGACGAAAGCTATGATCACTTATTGATCTCACGTGTTAAATCCACTTCAAATCAGTGTAGATGAAGGAAGACAGGTGAAAGAAGGCTTGAGACAATTGAGACATGGATTTTGCAAAACAAAAATATTTATGTGCCTTTTAATGGGGTATGGTAGTAGGTGTCACGTGCACCAGTTTGTGTCAAGAACTGCAACGCTGTTGGATTTTTCACGCTCAACAGTCTCCTGTGTGTATCAAGAATGGTCCACCACCCAAAGGATATGCAGCCAACTTTGGAGTCAACATGGGCCAGCATCCCTGTGGAACGCTTTCGACACCTTGTAGAGTCCATGACCCGATGAATTGAGTCTGTTCTGAGGACAAAAAGCCACAAAATGTCGTTCGAACATGTGCTGTGCAAATAGAAAAACAAAAGCCACCTGTGCAGGCATTGTACTTGGCCGATGAACGTGGATGACAAGAACTCCCAGGAACATGGATGACTTAAAGTTCAGGCAATGTGAGTTCGGCCTCTGAGGTATTGATGGAGAAAAATGAGCTTGTTTTCTAACCTGAGAAGCACTCTGAGACCTCACTGATATGTGTCAATCTCGAAAAGGCCATAACTTGAAGAGACCATTACTTTCCTTAACTTCCAGTGTTTGTTGTTTTGTGAGGCGCCAGCGTTGCTCTTCAGCTATCTTTCTGGGTCTCTGCAGAGTGGATACTTTGTAGGAAAGGATGCAGGCCAAAGCCTCCATTTACTTGAATAGAAAACAGTGTCTTCTGTACAGTTTATTGCAACCAATATACTCCAGAATCCTATTCAAAATGCTCAATTGTGGCCAGCACAAACAAAGAAGTATGGGGGAGTATGTCTTCCTCGTTTGTTTGTTTCCAGAACAATGTGCCAACTTAACAAAACAGTATTTTTTTCTGAAAAAAAAATACCCCCTCTTTTTATTTATTGTGTTGCGCTTACAGAGGAGAAGAAGAGAGCAGGGGGCGAGTAAATTCCCTAATCTCATTTACGGGACAGCAAGGCGCCACTCACTCTCAATGCGCCTCAAAGACACAACACACTAGAACTTGGCTCCCTTCCTCTCCTCAGCTCCTCTCCACTGATACCCGCCTCTCAACGAAACATCTGTGTGCTCGGCACAATGCTTTACCATCACCAAGAAAGACTCTTAAAAGACGTAACACACACACACAGAGGTGCTAACTTTCTCACACACACACACACACACACACACACACACACACACACACACACACACACACACACACACACACACACACACACACACACACACACACACACACACACACACACACACACAAATGCACAGAGAATCGCGCACAGAGAATCGCGCACAGAGAATCGCGCACAGAGAATCGCACACATCTACACACACGCCACACAACCCAGTATACAGATCTGCAACTTATCCCCCTGGCAAATTGCAATCCCTCAGCAGGGGCCTACATTGACATTTGCTGTGACCAGATAAAACCAGAAGAGTGGGCTAGTTTCTGGCAACAACCAAAAACGCTCCACAACTCCTGCTATTGGCTGGCTGGCTCGGGGGGCCCTCTGTCATTGGACAGTTATGGATGAGCCGTTTTTGTGACTGGGGCGAGTGCCCGGGACACAGGGCCCGTTCGACAGTGCCATGGTTACCATCAGGGTAATAGATTCAGATTTGTGTTCGAGCAGCTCTCACCCTGGGAAAGGAAAACAGGACAGGATACATTTGAACTGCCTTCTCTCCCCTTAAACTGCCCCCCAGCACACGATTCTTCTTTCCTCTCTAACCGCCACTGGGGTCATTTAACGCTGGATCTCTGTGTTAGAGTTGCAGTATTCTAAATGTGCCAGGAGGCTGCAGTACAGGTCTTTGATGCTGGTGTCCGACATACCAAGCAGTCGGGCCAGAGAGCCATCTTTCTAGGACAATTCAATGAGTGCCTAAATGATACTCACACCAAATCTCCCACAACCTGTTAATATTCGAGGAACAGGATCTGAAGTGGTAACTGTCCTATATGTGTTTGTTTTTAAAACCATACCCTGGCCTCAAGAAGAGTGTTCCATGACTTAACTGATTAAAGTCTCTCTAGTGGCTCTGTAGTGTTCCATCCTTGAAGCTGCCTTGGTCAAATCTGGACTTGAGATAGAGTGCACGTGCATATCTCAAACTTGTGCACGAATTTGTGTGTCAAATCCAATTTGATTTGTCACATGCGACAAATACAACAGGAGTAGACCTTACAGTGAAATGCTTACTTAAAAGCCCTTAACCAATTACGCAGTTAAGAAAAATACCTTCAAATAATATGAAATAAAAGTAACAAATAATTAGAGAGCAGCAGGAAAATAACAATAGCGAGGCTATACACAGGGGGTACCGGCACAGAGTCAATGTGCGGGTGCACTGGTTAGTCAAGGTAATTGAGGTAATATGTACATGTAGG
This sequence comes from Oncorhynchus masou masou, assembly GCF_036934945.1. Classification (NCBI taxonomy): domain Eukaryota; kingdom Metazoa; phylum Chordata; class Actinopteri; order Salmoniformes; family Salmonidae; genus Oncorhynchus; species Oncorhynchus masou. The sequence goes on along the minus strand of NC_088237.1, from coordinate 9,572,340 downwards.
TAGAGTTATTAAAGTGACTATGCAGACAATAACAGAGAGTAGCAGCAGCGTAAAAGAGGGGGATAGTCTGGGTAGCCATTTGATTAGATGTTCAGGAGTCTTATGGCTTGGGGGTAGAAGCTGTTTAGAAGCCTTTTGGTCCTAGACTTGGCGCTCCGGTACCGCTTGCCATGCGGTAGCAGAGAGAACAGTCTATGACAAGGGTGGCATTCCTGCCAGTGATGTACTGGGCCGTTCTCACTACACTCTGTAGTGTCTTGCGGTCAAAGGCCGGGCAGTTGCCATACCAGGCAGTGATGCAACCAGTCAGGATGCTTTCGATGGTGCAGCTGTCGAACTTTTTCAGGATCTGAGGACCCATACCAAATCTTTTCAGTCTCCTGAGGAGTAATACGTTTTGTTGTGCCCTCTTCACGACTGTCTAGGTGTGTTTGGACCATGTTAGTTTGTTGGTGATGTGGACGCCAAGGAATTTGAAGCTCTCAACCTGCTCCAGTACAGCCCGTCGATGAGAATGCAGGCGTGCTCAGTCATCCTTTTCCTGTAGTCCACAATCATCTCCTTTGTCTTGAGGTCATGTCTCTGACCTCCTCACTATAGACTGTCTCGTCGTTCTCGGTGATCAGGCCTACCACTGTTGTGTCATCGGCTTACTTAATGATGGTGTTCGAGTCGTGCCTGGCCGTGCAGTCATGCGTGAACAGCTCCCGAGTGGCGCAGCGGTCTAAGGCACTGCATCTCAGTGCAAGATGCATCACTAGTTGGGGCGGCAGGTAGCCTAGTGGTTAAAGCATTGGGCCAGTAACCGAAAGGTTTCTAGATCAAAAGCCCAAGCTGACAAGGTAAAAATCTGTTGTTCTGCCCCTGAACAAGGCAGTTAACCCACTGTTCCTAGACTGTCATTGTAAATAAGAATTTGTTCTTAACTCACTTGCCTAGTTAAATAAAGGTTACATTAAATAAACTACAGGCCATGGTTTGAATCCAGGCTGCATCACATCTGGCAGTAATTGGGAGTCCCATAGGACGGTGCACAATTGCCCCAGGGTCGTTCAGGTTTGACTCGGGTAGGCCGTCATTGTAAATAAGAATTTGTTCTTAGCGTACTTGCCTAGTTAAAAAAGGTTAAAATATATATATTTAGTACAGGAGGGGACTGAGCACACACCCCTGAGGGGCCCCTGTGTTGAAGATCAGCATGATGGTTGTGTTGTTATCTACCCTTACCACCTGGGTGCGGGACATCCAGGATCCAGTTGCAGAGGAAGGTGTTTAGTCCCAGGGTCCTTAGCTTAGTGATGAACTTTGAGGGCACGATGGTGTTGAACACTGAGCTGTAGTCAATTAATAGCATTCTCACATAGGTGTTCCTTTTGTCCAGATGTGAAAGGGCAGTGTGGAGTGCAATAGAGATTGCATCATCTCTGAATTTGTTGGGGTGGTATGCAAATTGGAGTGGGTCTAGGGTTTCTGGGATAATGGTGTTGATGTGAGCCATGACCAGCCTTGCAAAGCACTTCATGGCTACAGACGTGAGTGCTACGGGTCGGTAGTCATTTAGGCAGTTTACCTTAGTGTTCTTGGGCACAGGCACTATGGTGGTCTGCTTTAAACATGTTGGTACTACAGACTCAGACAGGGAGAGGTTGCCAGTTGGTCAGCGCATGCACCGAGTACACCGAGTACACGTCCTGGTAATCTGTCTGGCCCTGTGTCTGTGGAGAGCGTGATCACACAGTCGTCCAGAACAGCTGATGCTCTCATGCATGCTTCAGTGTTACTTGCCTCGAAGTGAGCATAGAAGTAATTTAGCTCGTCTGGTAGGCTTGTGTCACGGGGCGACTCTCGGCTGTGCTTCCCAGCTCTACCCTTTAGCTCAGTGTGGATGCTCCCTGTAATCCATGGCTTCTGGTTGGGGTATATAGGTACAGTCACTGTGGGGGCGAAGTCATCAATGCACTTATTGATGAAGCCAGTGACAGATGTGGTGTACTCCTCAATGCCATTGGAAGAATCCCAGAGTATTTTCCAGTCTGTGTTAACCAGCAGAAATCAGAAGGATAGAATTATGGTCAGATTTGCCAAATGGAGGGCGAGGGAGAGCTTTGTACGTGTATCTGTGTGTGGAGTAAAGGTCTAGAGTTTCTTCCCCTCTGGTTGCACATTTCAAATCAAATCAAATTTAATTGTTCACTTACACATGGTTAGCAGATGTTAATGTGAGTGTAGCGAAATGCTTGTACTTCTAGTTCTGACTGTAATGGTTGTCGTCTTCCTCTTCTGAGGAGGAGTAGGAAATATCAGACCAATATGTAGCGTGGTAAGTGTTTGTCATATTTATTACACTGAACACAGGAAACAAACGAACAAGCGAATAAAGAAAAAAACGAAACAGTCCCGATTGGTGAAAAACACTGAAATGGAAAATAACCACCCACAAACAAGAGTGGGAAAACAGGCTACACAAGTATGGTTCTCAATCAGAGACAACGATTGACAGCTGCCTCTGATTGGGAACCGTACCAGGCCAAACACATAGAAATATAAACACAAGAACAAAACATAGAATGCCCACCCCAACTCATGCCCTGACCAACCTAAAATAGAAACATACAAAGGAACTAAGGTCAGGACGTAACACCGACAAAACAGTAATATAACAAGTAATCTAATAAATTCACAACGACTACCTTATACACACAAACGTAAAGGGGTGAATAAGAACATGTACATATAAATATATGAATGAGCGATGGCCGAGCAGCATAGGCAAGATGCAGCAGATGGTATAGAATACAGCATATACATATGAGATGAGTAATGTAGGATATGTAGACATTATTAAAGTGGCGTTATTAAAAGTGACTAGTGATACCTTTATTAAATCCATTTATTACATGTATTAAAGTGGTCAGAGATTTGAGTCTGTATGTTGGCAGCAGCCACTCTATGTTAGTGATGGCTGTTTAACAGTCTGATGGCCTTAAGATAGAAGCTGTTTTTCAGTCTCTCAGTCCCAGCTTTGATGCACCTGTACCGACCTCGCCTTCTGGATGATAGCGGGGTGAACAGGCAGTGGCTCGGGTGGTTGTTGTCCTTGATGATCTTTTTGGCCTTCCTGTGATATCTGGTGGTGTAGGTGTCCTGAAGGGCAGGTAGTTTGCCCCCAGTGATGTGTTGTGCAGACCGCACTACCCTCTGGAGAGCCTTTGCGGTTGTGGGTAGAGCAGTTGCCATACCAGGCGGTGATACAGCCCGACAGGATGCTCTCGATTGTGCATCTGCAAAAGTTTGTGAGTGTTTTAGGTGACAAGTCACATTTCTTCAGCCTCCTGGAGGTTGAAGAGGCACTTCTTCACCATGTTTCAGTTTGTCTGTGATGTGTACGCCGAGAAACTTACAACTTTCCACCTTCTCCACTACTGTCCCATTGATGTGGATGGGGGGATGCTCCTTCTGCTGTTTCCTGGAGTCCACGATCATCTCCTTTGTTTTGTTGACATTGAGTGAGAGGTTATTTTCCTGACACCACACTCTGAGGGCCCTCACTTCGTCCCTGTAGGCCGTCCTTCCACTGTAGTGTCACCTGCAAGTTGATGATTGCGTTGGAGGCGTGCATGGCCAAGCAGTCATTTGTGAACAGGGAGTACAGGAGAGGGCTGATAACGCACCCTTGTGGGGCCCCAGTGTTGAGGATCAGCGGGGTGGAGATGTTGTTTCCTACCTTCACCACCTGGGGACGGCCCGTCAGGAAGTCCAGGACCCAGTTGCACAGGGCGGGGTCGAGACCCGGTGTCTTGAGCTTAATGACGTGTTTGGAGGGTACTATGGAGTTAAATGCTGAGCTATAGTCAATGAACAGCATTCTTACATAGGTATTCCTCTTGTCCAGATGGGATAGGGCAGAGTGCAGTGTGATGGTGATTGCGTCGTCTATGGACCTATTGAGGCAGTAAGCAAATTGGAGTGGGTCTAGGGTATCAGGTAGGGTGGAGGTGATATGATCCTTGACTAGTCTCTCAAAGCACTTCATGATGACAGAAGTGAGTGCTACGGGGCGATAATCATTTAGTTCAGTTACTTCTGCTTACTTGGGGACAGGAACAATGGTGACCATCTTGAAGTATGTGGGCACAGCAGACTGGGATAGGGATTGATTGAATATGTCCGTAAACACATCAGCCAGCTGGTCTGCGCATGCTCTGAGGACATGGCTAGGGATGCCGCCTGGTCCCGGCAGCCTTGCGAGGGTTAACACATTTAAATGTTGGCCACGGAGAAAGAGAGCCCACAGGCCTTGGTATCGGGCCGTGTCAATGGCACTGTCTTGTCCTCAAAGCGAGCAAAGAAGTTGTTTAATTTGTCTGGCGCGCAAGATGTTGATGTCCTCGACGGAGCTGGTTTCTTTTTGTAATCTGTGACTGACTGTAGACCCTGCCACATACGTCTCATGTTTGAGCCGTTGAATTGCGACTCCACTTTGTCTCTATACTGACGCTTTGCTTGTTTGATTGCCTTGCGGAGGGAATAGCTACACATTTAACATGCTGGTAGAAATGAGGTAAAACGGATTTGAGTTTCACTGCAGTAAAGTACCCGGCCACTAGGGGTGCCGCCTCTGGATGAACATTTTCCTGTTAGCTTATGGCGGTATACAACCCATTGAGTGTGGTGTTAGTGCCAGCATCGGTCTGTGGTGGTATGTAGACAGCCATGAAAAATACAGATGTAAACTCTCTAGGTAGATAGTGTGATCTACAGATTATCATAAAATACTCTACCTCAAGGTGAGCAAATCCTAGAGTCTTCCTTAGATATTGTGCACCAGCTGTTGTTTACAAATAAACATAGACTAGTACCCCTTTTCTTACCAGAGGCTGCAGTTCTATCCTGCCGATACAGTGTATAACCTGGCAGCTGTATGTTATTCATGTTGTTGTTCAGCTACGACTCTGTGAAACATAAGATACAGTTTTAATGTCCCGTTGGTCGGATATACATGCTTTTAGTGCGTCCAATTTATTATCCAGCGATTGTACTTTGGCCAATAGGACCAATGGCAAAGGCAGATTAGCTACTCGTCAGCAGATCCTGACAAGGCACCTCTATCTCTTCCGGCGAATGCTCAGTCTCTTCTCCTGCAAATGAAGGGGATGAGGGCCTGTTCTGGTGTCTCGTCTGACTCATTAAAGAAAAAGCTCTTTTCGGTCATACGAGATGGTAGCAGCAACATTATGTACAAAATAAGTTACAAACAATGGGAAAAAAGAAAACAAAATAACACGGTTGGTTAAGAGACAATAAAAGGACAGCCGTCCTCTCTGGCGCCATCTTGGAACTGAGTGTTTGTATGAGAGTGTTTGTGAGTATTTTAATGTCTGTATTAGGACCTCTGAACAGGCGGCGGAGGGTATAAATCAGCATTCTGAGAGCACTCTGCCCAACTGTACCACACACACACACACACACACACACACACACACACACACACACACACACACACACACACACACACACACACACACACACACACACACACACACACACACACACACACACACACACACACACACACACACACACACACACACACACACACACACACACAACACACACACACACACACACCAGGACAAGTGGATAGCACAGTAAAAACAGCAATAGACTCCAAATATGGTCCCCCCACCCCTTCCCTCTCCTCCCCCTCTCTCCTTGCTAGCATCACACAACACAGAACTCATCTGAAATCTTTGGGAGTATTTTTACAATTCTGCTAATGGGTGTCATTGAGGTTCATGTGCACAAGGTGCCTTTCGCTATGGTCAGGTGACAAACGTGTAAACGAGAACTTTGGTGGCCCGGAGTAAAACCACATGCAAATCTAAAGCATTATCCCAACATTCAGAATGTGATAATAAGTGATTATACTACAACTATGCCGGCTTCTGCCGGCAAAAAGCCTGTGATCGATATTGACATCTGCAACTGTGATACAACAATTCAAGAGGTGTCACGCTCTTAGGACACAGGGTACGGATAAACAATGACAATAGCTCAACTCCTAGAACTGTGGCAAGCTCTATCACAGAAAGGATTCTCTGCTTCATGTGCGAGACCCATTTAGACTAAACCTCCTGCTCCTCCCCCCTACCACCCCCAATCATTACATGGCCCATTATATCTCCTGTAAAAGAAACAGTCCCCCTGACCAGATCCCTCTCGATATATACAAAACCTAAAATAGCTCCTGGTGATGAACGTAGATGTGGGGGTAGGCAAATGAAGGCTCCTATCTTGTGGTTTCCTTTGGGTCCAAACATAGCTGTTTTTCAACAGCAGAAATGACTATTTACTTGGACTCGATACACTTCACCTCATTTATCTGAACAAACAAATGTGTGCTGCATTGTAAGGCAGCGGAGTCTGAGGAGAGCAGCAACCTTTCCATAATAAAAACCTTATTATCATCTATATAGGGCACAGCTGCACTTGTTCAAGTTGGTCAAGAAAGGGCAACAGGAGTCTTTGTACAGTGCTGCCAGTGCTGATCCCTCATAAAAGATTTCCAACTGAACATCAATCTTGTAACAACGTCAACACAGATGCCCTGAACCTCTGGGGGTGGAGACGTGAGGCGATTACTAAGGGTACGGATTACACAGACCCAATTGGCTGTGAATCTCCATTACTGCAGGAGAGAGGAGCGTGGAAGAACAAGGTGGAGGGGAGCAGAGCGGAGCAGAGCAGGCATTCTGTTCTCACTGAGGTCATAGGCCTGGTGAGCAGATGTTGTCCCTTCTGACCCGACTAGAACTCATTCTAATCACATAATTTGTCCAATTGCGCAAAATTGAGTACTTATTTTCCTCTACTCATGAACAAGGGTTGTCGAGTACCAATATGTACCCAGTGGATGGCTATTATTGCATTTGAATCATGCCTGTGATGTTAATATCACATTGACGGAGCTAAAACGAGCAAGCAGCCTTGGAAAAAACATTACTCACAGGGGAAAGAAACTGGATGTCATGACCGAGATCCTCCGCTTGGCACTGCTTAGCCCACGAGCACAGAACGGGAGCACACGTCCAAGAGACTTCAACAGGGACACAAAAGGCATTGTGGGAGATAGTGGGAAAAACCCAGAGGCCCCGTGTATGCCCCTTTAGAGCACATCAACAATCTGAACACACACAGGATCTCCTGGCACGAGTGTGTAGAGATACGAGTGGGCACAGTCAATGGCGCGGGGTATCTTGGAGCACTTATTGAGAGTTTGATAAGACTCCCAGAGGGTAAGTCAATGAGGATCTGGGCAGCAGCTCAAGGCCAAGCCAAGGTTGATTGGTACCAAAGGAAAACCCTGGTAACGAGTTCAGTTGGACGTGCCTGGCATGAGGCAGGATACCCGTGGTACCGAGGGCAACATCTGGCCCTCAAGAAGGTCTAGCAAATCAGACACAGCATCTTCTTTTACTTGTTAAACTTGAACTTGCAGCTTGGAAAACTAGGACAGTGATGGGATTTGTTCACACCCTCTTCATGTATCGTATACGCCTACTTGCAGATGTGCACCACACAGCAGAACGTTCAAACGTTGCTGAAGCTGTCACTGGACAAGCATGACGACAGCTAGCTCCACGCTAGATGATAACGCTCATTATTATGGAACTCGTGAAAATGCATGGAGCACAAAGAATCAACTGATTAGTGTTAGGTGGGACCTAACGTTCAATTGATGCACTGCTCTCCGTTCTATTCTTGCAACCCAGTGAAACATGAGTGTGAAGAGTATATGAAACGACGCATGACGTTCCCTCTGAAACTATGCTATTCAGAGACAAGGTGACACCGATATAGAGCCTTAGCTATGAGCTGAATATTAAAAAGAAGTTTTGATTGTAATCTGTTTGTCATCTGCACGGTGCAATGGAGAGTGTTCTGAAGACGTTTTGCACTCTGTGTTTCAGTGTTTCATACATGTCGAAGGCGCCGGGAAAGTTAACCTTCAAAAACAGGGCCTCGTCGATGTGGAGGAGAGTGTTTTATGACGACATGCTCACACCTGAAATATTTTAATGGGGTTGGGCAGAGGGGCATATCAAGAGATACACTATATATACAAATGTATGTGCACACCGTTTCAAATTAGCGGAATAGGCTATTTCAGCCACACCCATTGCGGACAGGTATCAAATCGAGCTCACAGCCATGTACTCTCCATAAACAAATATTGGCAGTAGAATGGCCTTACTGAAGATCTCACTGACTTTCAACGTGGCACCATCGTAGGACACCACCTTTCCAACAAATCAGTTTGTCAAATTTGAGACCTGCTAGAGCTGTTCCCGGACAACTGTAAGATCTGTTACTGTGAAGTGGAAACATCTAGGAGCAACAACGGCTCAGCGTGGTAGGCCACGGCTCAGTGTGGTAGGCCACACAAGCTCACAGAACGGGACCACAAGTGCTTAAGTGTATAAAAGTCTTTGGTTGCAAAACTCACTACCAAGTTCCAAACGGCCTCTGGAAACAACCTCCACATAATAACTGTTCGTTGGGAGCTTCATGAAATGGGTTTCCATTGCTGAGCAGCCGCACACAAGCCTAAGATCACCATGCGTAATGCCAAGGGTCTGCTGGAGTGGTGTAAAGCTCGCCGCCATTGGAGTCTGGAGTAGTGGAAACGTGTTCTCTGGAGTGATGAATTACGCTACACCACCTAGCAGTCTGACGGACGAATCTAGGTTTTGCGGATGCCAAGAGAACGCTACCTGCCCCAATGCATAGGGCCAACTGTAAAGTTTGGTGGAGGAGTAATAATGGTCTGGGGCTGTTTTTCATGGTTCGGGTTGGCCCCTTAGTTCCAGTGAAAGGAAATCTTAATGCTACAGCACACAATGACATTCTAGACGATTCTGCGCTTCGAACTTTGTGGCAACAATTCAGGGAAGGTCCGTTCCTGTTACAGCATGACAATGCCCCAGTGCACAAAGAGAGGTTCATACAGAAATGGTTAGTCAGGATCAGTGTGGAAGAACTTGACTGATCTGCACAAAGCCCTGACCTCAACTCCATTGAACACCTTTGGTATCAATTAGAATGCAGAATGCGAGTTAGGCCTAATCTCCCAACATCAGTGCCCGACCTCACTAATGCTCTTGTGGCTGAATGAAAGCAAGTCCCCTCAGCAATGTTCCAACATCTGGTGGAAAGCCTTCCCAGAAGAGTGGAGGCTGTTATTGCAGCAAAGGGTGCACCAACTCCATATTAATGCCCATGAGTTTAGAATGAGATGTTTGATGAGCAGGTGTTCATTTACTTTTGCTCATGTAGTGTACCAGACCTCAATAGGCCTCTCTTTCTCTCTCACATTCTCTCTGTCTTTCTGGCTGTCTATCTTCCTTTCTCTCTCTCTCAGCTATCAGAAGCTGCTATGGGTGGCCTGTACACTGCCTGTGCCTCAGACTGGCACCTTATATGGCAGCAGCTGTTCGAAGAGCAGGAGAGCTAGCTAGGTTGGCTTTGGGCACGTGGGCACCAGTTGAGTTCAGAGCAGGGTGAGGGAAGACAACAACACTGCAGAGCTGAGGAGGTAGGAAAGAGAGAAAAAGAGAGAGAGAGCAAGGGGGCTGTGATTTTATTGTAGTTTTCAACAAAAAAAGGGGGCCATCATCCCATTGATCCAACTTTTCACACAGGGATCGGGTTTCCTTCATCCTTGAGCTTTATGATAGATGTACTAACACCCGGCGAGGGGTCCCGGCTGGCGGCCTTCCCACCCTACACAGGGCAATTAGCATCTGACTCGTTACCCTGCGAGGAGCGGAGGAGGACTTCTGAGAAACAGTGGAGGGTCTGGCAAAAATAAAACTGGGGTTAGATGGGGTTTAGGGGGATTGAGGGTGCGACCCCCATATCGGTCCCTTCGCTCTTGATTTAAGGGTCCTAATTAAGAGCCGCCACGTTTTTATTTGGGCTTGCTCTCAGCAACGCAGAGAACTGCTACAAAAACGCAGAGCCTCCATATTTCACAATTCTTTAAAAAATGCATGATTTTAATTTACAACTCCAAGCCCCACTAGCCCAGCTACGGTCTCAATATTACTGAGAATCAGATCTAACCACAACAGTAGAGTGTTGAGCAAACAGACAGCCTATAAAGTCCCTGGTCTGGTCTTTTGTGGTTTGCTTTTTCCTTCTCCAAATAAATCCCACCACTTAATTTCAAAGACAACGACTCCAGTCTGCCCAATCGCTTGCAGATGTATGGCCAAGCTTTTAGGAGGGAAATGAGATGTTATCTACCCACCAAAAATACTGTATGTCTAGACGGTTGCGTATTTTTGCATATACATTGGCACTGACGGCATCTTTTCATTTAAAAAAAAAAGATAAATGCCCATTAAAACTGCCGTGTTTGTGCTACAAGGTTAAGAACAGGTTACTTCAGGGGGAAGTTGGTGTGACAAAACATTTGTAAAAGAGCTACCTGATGGGAGAGTCAGAAATAATTAATCGAACTACTGCCATTGCTAGCTTCTGATTCAAATAAAAAAGCATCAACTCAGAACTGTAAGGGACTGCTTCTGACACGAGTCCAGAAAACATTTCAATTCTCCCTGCATATAATCCAATGCTGAGAAGATGAGTACATAAAAATAAGTACATTCCATCAGGCAGCCAAGCACATACTGTACACAAACACAGAGCATGCTAGCATGATAACAGGCTAACTGAGGCATGGGAGTAAAAAAGCCATTTACTTAGTGTCTAATAGGTACATAATACCTGCTGCTACCCAGCTGCTAAAGCTCTAACATGCGATCCTAATGGTGCTTGAATATGGCAGCTTAGATTCCTAGTGGATGATGGGGTTACGGAATTGTGAAAGATGTGGGTCAAGTCAGTCACCCAAGAGTGGCATCAGCTGAGCTATCAGAACCCAATCCCTCGTCTGAGCCATCCCCAGCCACATTCCCCTGCAGCTCCAACAGTCCTAACGCCACCAACCTGCTCCACCCGGATGTCGCACTCCCCGTTCAACTTCTTCCCTCGGAAATACTTGGCCCTGTGAGGAAAGAAGTGGGAAAGAGACTAATGAGACGAGATGAAATGCGATCACAACTTCCAGAGCTCATAAACCTTTTTTTTCACACAGTAGCCTAGGGGAGCTTCTAGACAGGGAAAGATTGTCTACAGTCGTGAAATGACCTGTGTCGGAGACGACTAGAAAATAGCTTCTCCAGTATCACCTGAGTCCTGGATAATTACAAAGGTATCTATTGTAGTGGCCGCCTGTGTATACTCTTCCACGACACTTCTGTTTCTTCGCCAACGGAGACAAGTATGTAGTCATAACAACAGTATGCAGTCAAAACAACCTCGGAATAATCTGTTTCTTTGATTAAGGAAGGCTGAAACATCAAGTTTTCCAAAATAGCTTGAGACCATTGACAAATATTATTTGTTTCCATGATTACAACATTGTGGTCCTTGTGTAGTACCATACAAACTTTCCCAGACTAAAAACCAACTGAGCATCATAATCAGTCATAACATCATATCCCCCCACCTATTAGGCGAAGAAACAGCAAGAGAAGAGAAAGAGTAAAGAGAGAGAGGCGAATCTCAAATCAACAGGATATTAAAAGAGATATGACTCAATGTCCCTGAATGGAACAATGTCCCAGTACACAAACAGTAACAGTGATGTCCTTTTTTTGTCATCTGAGTCTGTCTGTCTGAAAACCCATTTCCTGTTTCTAACCGTGACATCCTTACAGGCCAGGCATCAGGCTTCACTGGCATCATCAAACACCATAGGCAGGAAACCTGATTACATTTTTAGACAGCCCTGATAACCAACCAAACAAACACAAACAACCACAAAAACACAAGGAACAAAACACAAACACGAGGCAGAAACCGACGGTGACGGTGTCGCTTTAAAAAGCGAGGGATTGGGTACGTGTGTGTTTGGAGAAGAGGAAGGGGGTGGACATTCACATAAATCTGGACATTTCAGATATGCTACCTCTCGTGCACACTTTTGGGCGTTAAGAGCTCTACGTTTATAGCCTGTGAGCCTGTGTCTTTGCCAACACTCTGTGGGTCCAGCCGGTGAACTCTCACCCCGAGCAGGCGTGGGCCGGTTATCAATCTGTCAAGGGCTACATGCTAGCTGTTGGTGTGTGTTTGCTGTGTGTGTGTTTGCTGTGTGTGTGTGTGTGTGTGTGTGTGTGTGTGTGTGTGTGTGTGTGTGTGTGTGTGTGTGTGTGTGTGTGTGTGTGTGTGTGTGTGTGTGTGTGTGTGTGTGTGTGTGTGTGTGTGTGTGTGTGTGCTCTACATGCTGGAGGCTCCTGATCAGTAGGACACAGGCTGTTAGGGATTTAGAGCAACTGCCTCTCAACTCAACTCACTCTCTCTTCTCTTTGGAATTGCACTTTTTCTGGTAATCACCCAAAAGATTATTGGTGTCTTTTCTGTGACAGAATGGGGCCCTTCCAACTAATGAGTTATAAATAAAAAATAACCCCTCAATAGACCCCCCCCTTCAAGCCAATGAGTAGTCAATATGACTGCAGCATTCTAACAGTGTAATTAATACATTTTATATATGCTCTCGCTTGTTTTAGGTAACATAAGAATACAATTTGTTTTATTAGTTTATGTTACTGTAAGACAGGGGTCTACAACCTTTTCTAACATGAGAGTTACTTTTAAATTATGAAACATGTTCAGAGGTACTCCAATTTCTTCTTTTTTTTGTAGCTTTCAAATAGGCACTTTGTATTTTCCCGATATTACATCTTCTCAGCTTTATTTTTCCTGGTTTGTATTTTTTTTTCAGTTTTCACTCTAAACAGTTCAAATTATTTCAATGAGAAACAATGAAATTAGACATTCTGAGTCCATGTCAATGCTTAAATCACACCAGAAGACATTTTTTTAGGGCGGGGCAAAAAAATTAACACATTTCGATTTTTTGGAGTAATGTCTCTTTAATTGTGCATTTTGTGCGAGAGGAATGTGCTGGTCTAGCTATGTTTTTGTTGCTGTATATGTCATGACAGAGTTTGCAAAACAAAAGCCCATCGGACTTGATACAATAATGAATAATTTTGCACGCCCAATTTTTCAGTTTTTGATTTGTTAAAAAAGTTTGAAATATCCAATAAATGTCGTTCCACTTCATGATTGTGTCCCACTTGTTGTTGATTCTTCACACAAAAAATACAGTTTTATATCTTTATGTTTGAAGCCTGAAATGTGGCAAAAGGTCGCAAAGTTCAAGGGGGCCGAATACTTTCGCAAGGCACTGTAAGTCTCGATATGACAGCAGTCAAAAATAGTAAATTGTCAGCTTATTGGAGCATGTCCATGTCACATAAACAAGGAAAGCTGGAGAATGCGTTGCTAATGTTTTGCTTTTCTTGAGATGTAGGGCCTGGTCTCTCAATGATGACATTTTGTGCAAATAAGTGGCCCGTAGCATTGTCATCGGCTTGTTCAATCCAAACAGGGCCGTCCCTCCTCTCTCCTGTTTCGCCGTTTCATTTGGTGGTGGCGCAGGCACCTGCTCAGTGCGCACCGTTCTGTCTTTTTTTTGCGCTTAGGCCTCGGAGGTGTTGGTTCAGGCTGAGGCTCTGAATCGGAAGAATAATCATCAGAGATGTTGTGATTAATTTCTTCCCCATTTTATGAGTCTTTTTCATTCAGATGTGCATCCATTCATCTTGGTCTTCTTGCCATTTGTAAATGAGGCAATTATCAGGGTGCTTATCAACTGGGCATGGCACCTTCAAATATCGGGAGAAGGCTCGGAGCAGGCTCTACTGTCAGGAGAAGAAACTATCTCACCGGAGAAAGCATCCGAGTGAGCTCAACAGCACCCCTCTCTTACTACATCATGTAGCTGTTGCTGCTTGGACAAAAAGAGTATGACATGCCATACTATTTTTGTCCAGACAGCGTCAGATACACATAATGTCACAAGAGGGCGCTGTTTAGCTCGCTCTGCTGATTTATCAGGGATTGATGAGTCTTTCTGTCGGCGTGCGTCTCGGTCCAATAAATGATCAGTATTTTAATATTTTATTTGGACAGGCAAGGAGGTATGGTAGGGCGGGCCAGGCCCCCTAAGGACCATCCGTAACGCCTGCCCTGATTCCCTGCCTTGGTGTTTGTCTTCTCTGGCAGTATAAGGTCACACTAGCTCTCTCCTTACGTCTCTTCTTGCCGTACCACATTATCTCCCCCTATCCCTGCTTTCCATATGCTGCTTTACAGTACATGAGATGCAAATTAATCTCATCACTGATCTTCTTCTCAAGGTTTTCCAGCTGTTGAGCTGTTGACTTTAAGATCCATGGTTATCCTTCCCTGTCATTTAGTTCCCTGTCTGACCGAGATACAGTAAAGACCAATGCTCTGTCACCCGGGGCCACTCTTACCTTCACCATGACCATAATAGAGCATGAGCCATGAAGCGAGACCAGGAGGCTCGCGTACGGGTTAAAAATTACTGGTATGTTTTCAAGCCAAGGCATTCATTGTACAACCTGTCATCACTTCAAATTATCCCTTCAATTTATGGTCAGTTGGACTTTAAAAGTGGAGGTGAGCAGCGCTTCGCATGGTTCCAAGAGTAAACACCCAGACAGGATTTGGCCCATGTTCTTCCCAAACACTCACTCTAACACACAGTCACACACCCATTGTAAAAACATAATGTAGAGGAATCCAGAATCTTTACCATGAAACTGTTCCCTCCATTGCGTTAGTCTCCCATAAAGCCAAAGTGAGTCATGTATTTTGACAGATGATGAAATCTGGAATTTGCTATTCTTTCTTACACGTGAAAACATGGGTTAGGCTAGATGACAATGAGAACTCACAGCCAGATTTTTCCCACAGCCATCAATTACTATCACTTCGACAGCAGATATGACAATAATGACATCAGTGATTGTATTGCATTCACCAAAGAACGGTTGGATAGAGTTATCTAATATAGGATCATCCAAGAGACGGTACATTGTTCAGATTCGAACAACAACCTGACAGCTTTTTGGCTTGCAGAATGTCATGTGGCATGACAGGGAGCCAATGGCAAGTCAGATGAGGAGGGCGAGATGGTGAGAGAGAGAGGGACCAGGCAGCCAAGCAGGAGAAAGGAGGAGAGAGGGAATCCTGGGGATGAGAGATTCCAAAAGACGGTGAGAGAAAAACAGAGAGGTGAGAATAGGAATGAGAGACCGAGAGCTAGCGAAAGATGGAATGAGAACTGGAGAGAGGAAAAAAAGAGCGTGAGGGAAAAGGAAAGAGATGAGTGAGAGAAACAGAAAGAGAAAAAGTGATGAGGATGGTGGAGGGTGATGTTGTGGGTGGTGAAAGCTGCTGTGTGTGTGTGTACCGCCATTGTGCCCCAGTCAGAGCTGGAGGCCAGGCCTGTCAGGGGAGACCAGCGTTTCCCTGGAGACCAGCAGCCTCTCCTCTGGAATGCCCTGGAGGAAATGTGACCCCGAGGCAGAGGGCAACGATGGATGGACATGGGACACCCTCACCAACACTAACCCTCACCCACAATTAAAGATCCTAATAGCTTGGATATACAGTACAGTACTAATGAGCTACGAGTTCTAATACAGCTGTCTGTGCAAACACCTCCCAAGGGGAGACATAAATATTACAGTCATGTTCACTCAGCTATGAGATTCTATTAAATATTAACAATGAGAAAGGTCAATTCAGGGGGAACATGAAGAAAGACTGTGGCAAAGCCACCACACATGTTGTAACACTGATTGGTATTTAGTGTAATATTGTAAATCACTATTAAACCCATTTCAGATAAGAGATCCTATCAGTCATCAATAAGCCATTGATGAATTCTGAGTTCTAACTCAAACTTGAAATAGGGTTAATTATCAGGTATTCTATTGAAATATTGAGTGCTATGGTTTAGAGGGTCTACACCAGAAGTTAAAGGTTATCTGTAGGAAGAAGGTATATGGTTGGTGCAATTAAGCTTGGAATGTACTGAGTGTAGGCAAAACAATCATATGTGGCAGGCACTGATGAGGCGAGAGAGTCATGGATTAGTAATGAAAGGGGTCGAGGTCAGGTCAGGTCACGTTAAGAGAGAAGGAAAGGTGTATTGCCAGTATCACTTCGTTTCCTGCCAAGCAATAAAGATACTATGTTTAGTTAGAAGGAGGAGACTCCACCTAAAGTGGGGTACATATACCACCACTACTTTTAACCATGTCCTTGTCTGTTTAGCTGTTCTATCCTTTGGGAAGAATAAACTTGGTTTAAGCTTTCATAGTGTCCGGCGAGCTCTTACTCTGATAATTAGAACCTAACAGTTGGGGCTGATTCTGGATCAGTGAAACAGGAGCCGGGACCAGAAACAAGGTAGGCACAGTTCCTACACTTGTTATCACTCATTCTGACATGTTGGGGAGATGAGAGTCGTAGGCTGAACAAATTATAGGATACGGACCTAGAAAGCCTGAGCTTATTCTGTCGTCCCATTGTATTACCACCAATCGTAGCTTTGGTAAGTCCAGGAAGGTGAGCCTGAAAAGGGTGGCACCTGTAGAGGGTAAGTCCTAGGGGGTAAATCCCGAGTGGGTTAGTTCCTGTGACTACTATAAACTATAGGGTAAGTCCCGGAAGGTAAGCATGAGCAGGCTGGTATCGGCAGAGGGTAAGTCCTAGGGGGTAAATCCCGAGTGGGTTGGTTCCTGTGAGTACTGTAAGAAAAGGGTGTGAGGCAGTATAGTGCCAGGGGATGGATAGGTGTCTGGAGGAGAGCCTCATCCATGGATAGAAAAGGAGAAAGATAAAATGATTCAGAGAATATGAGGAGTAGCAACAAGGAGAGAGGTTGGTTTATGCCCTATTGGGGCGGGGGAACTGTGACAGATTATGTGGAAATAGGAAGACAAGTGGGAATAATGTTGGTAATGTGTGTTATCAACAACAGTCATATTTGAGGCGCAACCCTGGAATAAGACATTAGGTCATCCGTATTCTCCAGTAATACATTTGCAGACTCTATAGTAGTGGTTCTAATACAAGGTATTAGGTGCCATGACCAATTAAAAGGCACAAATACCATAACTGTTCTTTGGGGAAATGGGTAGCGCTACCTTGGAAAACAGTTCATAGAAGGGAGTGAAGAAATCTAAAACACCCTGGACATCATCGGAAGAGGTTTGGGAATAAGAACTATTGATATGGCAACAGACAGCCCCGATTCACGAGCATTCTACCAATTCGGCTCGAATATGGGAAAAATTTTGCAAACTGGATTTTTTGTTGTTGTCAGCATTTCCCGGCTAACGGAAAATTCTAATTTGATAGAAAATTTAGGGAAGGCTATTATGACTTGCCACAATGACATAAAACCAGAATCAAAAGCTCAATATTCCAGCGTTTAGATGTCAGCATTCTATCAACAAAAAATACAAACTGATAAACCCGGAATTAGTAGATTTACTCAGCTACAGAAATAATGGGTACGGGAGTACATTGATAGAATTTGTGAGGCGGTTTTGATGACAGGGTTGAAACCTGTGATCAAAACGACAATTGCGGGTGAAGTGGATGAAATAGAGCAGGATGCTTTGAGAATGGGATATAACTCCGCTCACTTCGCAGGCGTGCAAGGGGTTAATAAGACAAAGAAACGTAGCGAAAAAGCATCAAAGCGTAGGGAGTGAGATCCCTGTTTTAGATGTGGGGCCGTTGGGCATTGGAAGAATGAGTGTAGAGTGGGAATGGAGCCTGCTGCCATGCAAGCGTTTGCCTCTTTTTCAAAAAGAGCAGCAACAAAGCTTCCTGAAAGTAGCAGGACAGGAAACTTTCACATAGCGGTGTATGGCATCGGTACGATCAATAGTGGTTCATAGAGATTACAGTTTCTATGTGAAGGAAGACATACGAGACATACGTTTAACACACCTTTTTAATAGATGCTAGGGGTCAAATATAACAGATTCCTTACAATGAGAAATTGGCTGAATTTGCCACAGGAAAAAGTATTTTGGGTTAAAGAATCTAGGCGAAATGCTAGGGGAATGGATTCATAAAGTGGTAACAACTCAAAATTATCTGGCCAAACACTCCTGGCAACTCAGAAAACCTTAGGGGGTTTTTAATCTCATGAGATATTTTATGTTGTTTTATCATGAAAGAGATTTACATTTTATGTCGTCTTATTCTGAAATAGATTTCTAGAATGGACGAAAGGGTCGAGGGTCACGAGGAATTAGCATAGGGGTTACCAAACCTAAAATGCACTTTACATTTTTTTAATTCATGAACATGGTTATGGAGAATCATGGGGAAAGAGACCAGCGAATGGTTGGACTCGGTGACGAGATAAAGTCTCCGTGTCTAAGGGTAGTCCGTGCTAAATAAAAGGACACAAACATTGGGGTGGATTAAAACAAACGCTTAATGATTGGAGTAAGGACAGTGGATTTACCATTAGCATGTTTGGAATATAATTAATACTTTTGGATTGCTAACGAAATGTACACTTTCTTTTCCAGAAGAGGTGGTTTCATTATCTCTCGTTGGAATGTTCCCCGAGACTGTGATCTTGGGGAGGGAGAGCAGTTAGTGATATTCGGCAGTTTTAAGTACAAAAGTATCTGGATTAGGCCAAAAACTGAGTTCCCAGATCAGTAAAGAATGTTGTTAATGTGTGTGTTTTTGACCTACGGTTTACCACACACACCAGCACAACTTACCGGTTCTGAATATGCGTTAGTGGTGTTGATACTGTGGGATGTATTTTTTGGGGTCTTTTCAATTTGGTTTTAAATTGGGTATGCAGAATGATGGAAAATGTTTGAAAGGTTTTTAAATGGTTTCTGAAGCACAGGGAAAGAAAAGGGACAGGAAATATTCAATGGTGTCGAATTCCCTCTATCCTGACTTTCTGGTTAGTCCTGATCCATCTCACTAGAAATGATGGAAACAGGTGGGATTTAATTATAAAATGAATGAGAAACACCAGTCTCTATTCTATTTTACTGGGGTACCAGTATTTCCTTGTGGAGTTTTCAAGAGTTGTAATTCTAAAATGATTGGTTATTCAAATGTGTTTCTTTTTTATTTAACATGCAGTGTTGTTTGTTTTTGAATCACGATATGAAGGAAGGTCTACACACTGTGAACAATTTAGACTAAGAATGCTTTGAGATACCGATCTTTCATTACCATGCCACTCGCGACAGGAAAGCAGGGACAGATGGGAGTTGTAATGAAAAGAGTCATTACCGGCAATGAAAGGTCCAGTTTATAAATGTACATTCTAACCGTGATGATGTGTGCCAGGTTGAGAAGCTTGAATTCAAGTGATAGACTCGAAGTAAAGTACTGTCATTCTAAATTTGGGTTGGATAATTTATAAAATGTTTTAGTTATGATTTGGGTACAGCGAGAGAGAGTTGCTCTCAAACTGTGAGGGGTAGGTGCACTGCTCAAATGTATTGGGCCTTGGGAGGCTCTAGAAATCTTGTCTTTAAGTGTCCTCCGAGAGGGAGGTTATTAGAGAACTCACTGGATGATAGCTTGGTTCAAACATGGTTTTTTGTTTTACCATGTCATACATTTGTTATGTTAAATCGCATCAATACATATAGATTACTAGATTAAAAAAAGGTACAATTGATTGCATACAAGGCTCAAAGTCTGTCTTGCATTAACACCCAAAGATGAAAATGAAGGAGATGGGCGTGGAGACCAGCATCACATGTGCATACAACATAACGGATGGACAGTTCTGTCCCCAGTCTTAGTCGCATCAAGGGTGATGTGAAATTATTAAACATGCATTTTCTCTTTTCCCTGTTTAAGTCAATATGTGTTTAGGTTTCGTGGAACATAAGAGTGATTGATCATTGTTCCAGAGGAGAGACTGATGTATATTGATATGAGAATTTTTTGTATATTTATAACTTTAGAAGTGCATTAAGAGTAGTGACCATATGAGTTAGATGGAATGATATATGTGTAAATATATCTGTAGCAGGAGGTGAGGTACACATGAGGTCTGTGTTTGAGACAGAATGTTTACATAAGGCTGTTACGTGGGATGGAACGTGACTGGGTGGAGATCTGTGGGGGCTCATAAATTGAGGTCGGGGTGATAGTTTCTGGGGATGATACCACTCTGTATATTGTTACAGGTGATAGCTCGTAGGAGAGGGAAGACAGCTAACTGTG
Source organism: Oncorhynchus masou masou (assembly GCF_036934945.1). NCBI lineage: Eukaryota > Metazoa > Chordata > Actinopteri > Salmoniformes > Salmonidae > Oncorhynchus > Oncorhynchus masou. Next base: position 9,552,090 of record NC_088237.1, on the reverse strand, counting down.
CACAATATAGGGACTATTACACATACCCAGAGCATGGTGAAAGTAGCAGAGATAGGCATTTCAGACACTGTTGTCAACTTTCAGGAGACCTGTGACTCTGAGTTTTGTTCGGTTGGATATTCTTCCAACGTCATTGATCTCTTTCCCATTTATAACAGCCAAACAGCCAGCGAACACTAGACAGATTCCATGCAGTAGGTATTCTCACGGCAGTCGCTGTAGGGACAGTTATTGAAGGAGGCGATAGTAACATCATGGAATTGGACTACGGTCCAAATTGTGGATTTGAGGTATGCGTCATGGGCAGTGTTAGTAGTAGCAGGGGTTACTTTAATAGCATTGTTGGGAGAGTCTATGTTGTCAGGAAATGACCCATGCGTTGCTGTGTGTCCACACATAGTACTCCTTACAGCACCTGCAGAGGTAAAGATCGGCACGTCTCTCCTCGGTGGGTTCACACTCCTCACATGAAGTGAGATCCAGCTACATAATGGGTGAGCTTGAAGACGCCATGACAGAGGAAGCAGAGCTAAAGAGAGAGAGAAAGACTAGATTCCATTGTAGACATACAGATGGGTTGGATCTGGGAGCTATTTTAGCCGCCATAGTTGGGTTAGTTTGCTTTATTGGTTAATGCATCATATGAAAGGGTAGATGTTGGGGCAATTGTACACTGGACACAATTCTGGAGGCATTGATGTGAAAGCATATGCAGTGCTAAGTTACCTCAAGAGGAGTGGCGTTGATGAGGCCTACGCATTTGCCTATCAGGTGACGTGCCTATCAGGTGGCAATGGAGGAAATGGGGAACAAAGTGAAAATGACATGGCTTGGGAACACCTCTCAGAGCCTGTGGCCGGAAAGGGGAAGACTGGGTGAAAGCCTGAAGAGGCTTTTTAGGGCTTTCATTTTTGCCAAACTCGGGAGAAAAGTATCCTGGAGGTGTTGAGTCAGGCAAAGAAAGAGTGGGAATTGTCATGTTATCAAACTTTGGGTTTTCATGCATAATTAATTATGCATAGATTACCACATTGTTAATACTGTTATGTTTTGTGATTCTCGTTGCCTTTCAAGTCTAATGTGCTATCATTCTCTGAGGAACCAGAAGGAGATAGTTGAGATGGAAGGAGTCAACAGCTCCAACGGACATATTATTATCAGTGCTCTATGAGAAATGGAAATAAGAGTGTGCTTGGTGTGATCATAGAACAGAGGCCATAAGTCTCTGGGTTTGTATATGTCACTGTGAATGTTAGGCATGTTTATTATTATTTTTAAATGATTCATGATTTATTATTATTGTTTGTCCATTTATAAGTAATTTCCAAGTTTATGTAATGTTGAACAGTATGGAGTTAAATGTTCAAAACGGGTGACTGATGGATTTCAGGTTCTAACTCCTAAACTCTCAAACTTGAAATAGGGTTAATTACAGTGCCTTGCGAAAGTATTCGGCCCCCTTGAACTTTGCGACCTTTTGCCACATTTCAGGCTTCAAACATAAAGATATAAAACTCTATTTTTTGTGAAGAATCAACAACAAGTGGGACACAATCATGAAGTGGAACGACATTTATTGGATATTTCAAACTTTTTTAACAAATCAAAAACTGAAAAATTGGGCGTGCAAAATTATTCAGCCCCCTTAAGTTAATACTTTGTAGCGCCACCTTTTGCTGCGATTACAGCTGTAAGTCGCTTGGGGTATGTCTCTATCAGTTTTGCACATCGAGAGACTGACATTTTTTCCCATTCCTCCTTGCAAAACAGCTCAAGCTCAATGAGGTTGGATGGAGAGCATTTGTGAACAGCAGTTTTCAGTTCTTTCCACAGATTCTCGATTGGATTCAGGTCTGGACTTTGACTTGGCCATTCTAACACCTGGATATGTTTATTTTTTAACCATTCCATTGTAGATTTTGCTTTATGTTTTGGATCATTGTCTTGTTGGAAGACAAATCTCCGTCCCAGTCTCAGGTCTTTTGCAGACTCCATCAGGTTTTCTTCCAGATTGGTCCTGTATTTGGCTCCATCCATCTTCCCATCAATTTTAACCATCTTCCCTGTCCCTGCTGAAGAAAAGCAGGCCCAAACCATGATGCTGCCACCACCATGTTTGACAGTGGGGATGATGTGTTCAGGGTGATGAGCTGTGTTGCTTTTACGCCAAACATAACGTTTTGCATTGTTGCCAAAAAGTTCAATTTTGGGTTCATCTGACCAGAGCACCGTCTTCCACATGTTTGGTGTGTCTCCCAGGTGGCTTGTGGCAAACTTTAAACAACACTTTTTATGGATATCTTTAAGAAATGGCTTTCTTCTTGCCACTCTTCCATAAATGCCAGATTTGTGCAATATATGACTGATTGTTGTCCTATGGACAGAGTCTCCCACCTCAGCTGTAGATCTCTGCAGTTCATCCAGAGTGATCATGGGCCTCTTGGCTGCATCTCTGATCAGTCTTCTCCTGGTATGAGCTGAAAGTTTAGAGGGACGGCCAGGTCTTGATAGATTTGCAGTGGTCTGATACTCCTTCCATTTCAATATTATCGCTTGCACAGTGCTCCTTGGGATGTTTAAAGCTTGGGAAATCTTGTTGTATCCAAATCCGGCTTTAAACTTCTTCACAACAGTATCTCGGACCTGCCTGGTGTGTTCCTTGTTATTCATGATGCTCTCTGCGCTTTTAACGGACCTCTGAGACTATCACAGTGCAGGTGCATTTATACGGAGACTTGATTACACACAGGTGGATTGTATTTATCATCATTAGTCATTTAGGTCAACATTGGATCATTCAGAGATCCTCACTGAACTTCTGGAGAGAGTTTGCTGCACTGAAAGTAAAGGGGCTGAATAATTTTGCACGCCCAATTTTTCAGTTTTTGATTTGTTAAAAAAGTTTGAAATATCCAATAAATGTTGTTCTACTTCATGATTGTGTCCCACTTGTTGTTGATTCTTCACAAAAAAACACAGTTTTATATCTGTATGTTTGAAGCCTGAAATGTGGCAAAAGGTCGCAAAGTTCAAGGGGGCCGAATACTTTCGCAAGGCACTGTATAAGGTATTCTATTGAAATATTGAGTGCTATGGTTTAGAGCGTCTACACCAGAAGTTAATGGTTATCTGTAGGAGGAAGGTGTATGGTGGGTGCAATTAAGCTTGGAATGTACTGAGTGTAGGGGAAACAATTGTGTGGCAGGCACTGATGAAGAGAGTCATGGATTAGTGACGAAGGAGGTCGAGGTCAGATCACGTTTAGGGAGAAGGAAAAATTTATTGCCCGTATAATTTTATTTCCGGCCTAGCAATAAAGATGCTACGTTTACCGAGAAGGAGGAGACTCCACCCAAAGTGGGGTACATATACCACCACTATTGTAACCATGTCTTTGTCTGTTCAGCTGTTCGATCCTTTGGGAAGAATACATTTGGTTTAAGCTTTCATTGTGTCCGTCAAGTTCTTACTCTGATAATTAGAACCTAACACCGTCTATCAATGCATCATAAAAAAAATTTAAATTCTCATACTTGGTTAAGATATTTGGGTAATCATGGATCACTAAAGCTTTCGAGTTTCAATGTCTGTATTACACCACATGATCCCAAGGCTTGAATATAGGTCAAATGGTGTTATTAATAACTCATCTTGATAAGGAATTAACCTGGAATTAAAGCACATCCAAACCAGATTATTGCAGAGGTACCGACAGAGACAAAGCAGAAAAATATTGACCAATTTCAATAGTTCCATTGTGTCTACAAATGAAACCTGGGAGTTTGAAACGAAACGGTGCACCCGTTTGTGGCCTCCCATCAGACAAACATTGATCCTGAATTACAAATGCAGCTCTTTTTTTGGTTCCCTGGTGGGAATGGATGACGGTCATCATAAGGTTTTATTGTGGTTATTTATCTTATGGCCATTCGCCTGAGGTCCGGGGCAACCTTCTCCAAGCTATCGGTTTGTGTTGTCTATAATAGTTTTTGCTCCAGATAATATACTTGTGTTGGCAACTGTAGCAACAATAAAAGTGCCGGGAGATGGGATCAATGTTGATTTATGGAGATGCAGTAAAAAAACAAAGCATCTGAGGACTATTGGAAACCTTAGGCAGCCAGAAAGTGAACTTTACATGAACTACTGTATCTTGCAGACTTTCAGATGGGAGTCACGGATTTAATGCCCTAGATTTCACCTAAAGCCATGATCTACTACTTTATCTTAAGAGGTTTGATCACGTTTTCCATAGCATCCCTAGCAAGTGTCCTCCTCTAAAATAAAGAGATATGTCTTATTCAACATGAGAAAACGTTTACATCGTTTTCATTTGAACCCTGTTTGCAATGCCACCTGAACACCTACTGATGCATATATTGTGGTAGCTGACAGAAGGGTGTTGACCCAATTCCACTGGACCCTGTTAAAGTGTCTGCAAAATGACTATCAGAAACTAATGTGGTAATGGAGGCCCATTCAAACACTTCTGGAGCTTTCAGTTTCCCCTACAACGCCAGCCAAGTGCATGGAATAGAATGGAGACATGCAGACAGACAGACGGTAGCAGGAGGGTTCACAGAGAACTGACATCTGTAGTAGCACTACACGGCCATCAATTCATCCACACATTAAACTGAAGAGAGAAAACTAGCATGCCTAAATGCACATTCGTACACATTGTCTTAAGGAGGGGGAAGAAATCGGCACCATGATACAGACCCGTTGCCAAAGCAGCAGCCAAATATTTGGCATTTAAAGGCTTTTACGAGTTGTACTTCTCTCGCAGGGGTATTGCTCAGTAGTTAAAAGGTTGAGCTGCTGCTATTCTCCACTCTTACTCCACCTTTGACTTGGTAGCCTGGTCTCAGATGTGTTTGTGCTCTCTTGCCAACTCATATAGTTATTGTCAATCTGGCAAGTCTATTGTACTGAATTACAGTCATATAAAGAGATGATGATAAAAAAGAGAAGAGCCTCAAGGGACAAATTACACCAAGTGTGTAGGTCTACATGAAAGGGGCCATGCTGCTACCACAAAGCTCAATCTTTGATGGTGCACTGCTCACTCTATACTGAGTAAACAAAGTTAATCCCCATGTGTTTGAAATTACAACAGAACAAGGCCATGTATGTGCCACTTGAACAGATCTGTATTGTGGTGGCAGACCATATAGGTGTTCACGGGTGGTATTGAATGGTCAGAGGTAACCCAGGGAGCAATGCTCAGCACAGGTACAGATTCAATCAGAGTTTTCCAGTAGGTTATCAGCTAGCGCCACCTGCTGTTCATAACTCAGTGTTACTCTACACAGAGATGCAGTGAATGTGGAGAAACACATCAGCACTCAAGTAGGTTGTGATCTTGTGGCAAGTGGACTACAGTGCCTCAGTGTGGCCAAAAATGAAACACCTCAGTTTTCATATGGTAATATCCCAATGCTGTTTATATCAAACACTATGCATAAAAACACTTTTTTAAGACCTATATTTATTACAGCCTTTTACCAACCATTACCACACATCACTAACAATTAAAGGGAATACTGCATGGTGGATACAATACACACAAACCTAATGGTATGTTTGGTAAAGGATTCACTCAAGTTCTCACTGACAGCATGTACTTAGTATGCCCTTAATATGTTCACTTATAGACCTAAGCTTAAAATGGATACGGTGTCTGGGCAAACGGATATGAACACAAAGGTCCACTACACTGTACATACGAGGGACGTCTGCTGCACCGTGTATAACTAGGTCAAGACCAACTTTCATTGGAGATGCTTAACCACATTTCTTTTGATATTGTATCCAGTATGTTTGTCTTTGTTTTTATGTTTGGCCCATGTCGGCACAGAAGACCTATGAAACATTCATACTATTATGAAAAAGATGCTGTCAAACTGAATCTGAACATGCCTCATTAACAAATGCACAGTTTTTTTCTTCAGTCTGGTTGCAACTCAGAAGCTAACCAGCTAATTAGCTACTAGCTATTTAGTCATTGTCAGCCACTGCTAGCGGCCTTTACCTTCCGCACAGGCACCAGATGTTTTTTTTAGCCTGGATAATACTTTCCAGCCTGCCAGTATCGGACTGTTTTCTCCACTACAACGCAGGATTCCTGCCGTAAGCCCTGGACCATTACTCCTGATCATCACAGCTAGCTAGCTGCCACCGAGTGACCCAGCCCTGAAGCTAGCTCTGAGCCAGGCCCACCTCCCGGTCTACTCAGTGATCACTCGGCTACACAGTTGATGCCTCCCGGAATCTACCCCAACACGGCTAGAATCCACTACTCTACCGGATCCTTGCCGTAAGCTCTGGACCTTTGCATCGGCTCATCGCTGCTAGCTAGCTGCTACCGAGTGGCTATAGTGGTTAACGGCCCTGCCCCGAAGCTAACACCATTTAGCCACGAGCCAGGCGCATCTCCCGGCTAGCAAACGAAATTACTACAACTACAATACCTCTTTCGTCATCTGGCCTAGACCCTTTGTCGACATGACACCCTGCCGTACCACCAAGACTGGTCTGCCGACGGAAGTCTATCCGCTGTGCCCTCAAGACGCTTCTACTAACCCCGGCCTGCTAACTTTAAATGCTGTGTCTCCCGTATGCTAGCGTAGTAATGACTACCCCGCGGCTTCCCTGTTCCATCTATTGCTGTTCACTGGACCCTATAATCACTTGGCTACATAGCTGATGCTTGCTGGACTGTTCATTAATCACTGTACTCCGTTTTGTTTATTTTTTGTTTATCTGTCGGCCCCAGCCTCGAATTCAGGCCCTGTGTGTTGTTAACCGACCCTCTCTGCCCATTCATCGCCATTTTACCTGTTATTGTTGTTTTAGCTGATTAGCTGTTGTTGTCTTACCCGTTATTGTCTTAATTAGCTCTCTCAATCAACACCTGTGATTGCTTTATGCCTCGCTTTATGTCTCTCTCAAATGTCAATATGCCGTGTATACTGTTGCCATGGATAGTTATCATTGTTTTAGTTTAATGCGGAGCCCCTAGTCCCACTGAACATGCCTCAGATACCTTCTTTGTCCCACCTACCAAACACGAGGTGACCTCTCCCAGGATAACTAGCGCATCCAGAGATGCAACCTCTCTTATCATCACTCAGTGCTTGGGTTCACCTCCACTGTGCCCGCACCCCACCATACCCCTGTCTGTACATTATGCCCTGAATCTATTCTACCACACCCAGAAATCTACTCCTTTTATTCTCTGTCCCCGACGCACTAGACGACCAGTTTTGATAGCCTTTATCCGTAACCACATCCTACTCCTCCTCTGTTCCTCGGGTGATGCGGAGGTTAACCCAGGCCCTGCGTGTCCCCAGGCACTCTCATTTATTGACTTCTGTACCCGAAAAAGCCTTGGTTTCATGCATGTTAACATCAGAAATCTCCACCCTAAGTTTATTTTACTCACTGCTTTAGCAACACTCCGCCAACCCTGATGCCTTGTCGTGTCTGAATCCTGGCTTAGGAAGGCCACCAAAAGTTCTGAGATTTCCATACCCACCTACAACATTTTCCGTCAAGATAGAACTGCCAAAGGGGGAGGAGTTGCAATCTACTCCAGAGATAGACCTGGAAAGTATGACAGAACTTTGCAGGCTATGCCCAAACAGTTCAAGCTTCTAATTTTAAAAATGAATCTCTCCAGAAATAAGTCTCTCACTGTTGCCGCCTGTTATAGACCCCCCCTCAGCTCCCAGCGGTGCCCTGGACACCATATGTGAATTGATTGCCCCCCCCCATCTATCTTCAGAGTTTGTTCTGTTAGGTGACCTAAACTGGGATATGCTTAACAACCCGGCAGTCCTACAATCTAAGCTAGAGGCCCAAATTCTCACACAAATCATCAAGGAACCCACCAGGTACAACCCTAAATCCGTAAACATGGGCACCCTCATAGATATTATCCTGACCAACTTGCCCTCCAAATACACCTCTGCTGTTTTCACTTAGGATCTCAGCGATGACTGCCTCATTGCCTGCATCCGCTATGGGTCCGCGGTCAAACGGCCACCCCTCATCACTGTCAAACGCTCCCTAAAACACTTCTGCGAGCAGGCCTTTCTAATGGACCTGGCCCATATGCTAGTGTGGAAGGATATTGACCTCATCCCGTCGACCTCATGGTCGTTCTTTAAAAGTAATTTCCTCACCATCTTAAATAAGCATGCCCCTTTCAAAAAATGTAGACCTAAGAACAGATACAGCCCTTGGTTCACTTCAGACCTGACTGCCCTCGACCAGCACAAAAACATCCTGTGGCGGACTGCCCCAGCACCGAATAGTCCCCGCAATATGCAACTTTTCAGGGAAGTCAGGAATCAATACATGCAGTCAGTCAGGAAGGCGAAGACTTGCTTTTTCAAAAGGAAATTTGCATCCTGTAGCTCTAACTCCAAAATGTTGTGGGACACTGTAAATTCCATGGAGAATAATAGCACCTCCTCCCAGCTGCCCACTGCACTGAGGCTAGGTAACACTGTCACAACCGATAAATCCACGATAATCGAGGATTTAAATAAGCATTTCTCTACGGCTGGCTATGCTTGCCTCCTGGCTACCCCAGCCCCGGCCAACAGCTCCAAACCCCCCGCAGCTACCCGCCTAAGCCCCACCAGCTTCTCCTTCACCCAAATCCAGATAGCAGATGTTCTGAAAGAGCTGCAAACCTGGACCTGTACAAATCAGCTGGGCTAGACAATCTGGACCCTCTCTTTCTAAAAATATCCGCCGCTATTTTAGCAACCCCTATTACCAGTCTGTTCAATCTCTCTTTCGTATCGTCCAAGATCCCCAAAGATTGGAAAGCTGCCGCGGTCATCCCCCTCTTCAAAGGGGGTGACACTCTAGACCCAAACTGTTATAGAGCTATATCCATCCTGCCCTGCCTTTCTAAAGTCTATGAAAGCCAAGTTAATAAACAAATCACCAACAATTTCGAATCCCACCGTACATTCACCGCTGTGCAATCCGGATTCCGAGCTGGTCACGGGTGCACATCAGCCACGCTCAAGGTACTAAACGATATCATAACCGCCATCGATAAAAGACAATACTGTGCAGCCATCTTCATCGACCTGGCCAAGGCCTTCGAATCTGTCAATCACCGTATTCTTATCGGCAGACTCAACAGCCTTTGTTTCTCAAATTAATGCTTCGCCTGGTTCACCAACTACTTCTCAGACGGAGTTCAGTGTGTCAAATCTGAGGGCCTGTTGTCCTGACCTCTGGTAGTCTCTATGGGGGTACCACAGGGTTCAACTCTCGGGCCGACTCTCTTCTCTGTATATATCAATGATGTTGCTCTTGCTGCGGGTGATTCCCTGATCCACCTCTACGCAGACGATACCATTCTGTATACATCTGGCTCTTCTTTGGACACTGTGTTAACTAACCTCCAAACGAGCTTCAATGCCATACAAACTCCTTCCGTGGCCTCCAACTGCTCTTAAATGCAAGTAAAACTAAATGCATGCTCTTCAACCGATTGCTGCCCGCACCTGCCCGCCCGTCCAGCATCACTACTCTGGACGGTTCCGACCTAGAATATGTGGACAACTACAAATACCTAGGTGTCTGGTTAGACTGTAAGCTCTCCTTCCAGACTCATTAAACATCTCCAATCCAAAATTAAATCTAGAATCGGCTTCCTATTTCACAATAAAGCATCCTTCACTCATGCTGCCAAACATACCCTAATAAAACTGACTATCCTATCTATCCTCGACTTTGGCGATGTCATTTACAAAATAGCTTCCAATACTCTACTCAGCAAACTGGATGCAGTCTATCACAGTGCTATCTGTTTGGCCACCAAAGCCCCTTATACCACCCACCACTGCGACCTGTATGCACTAGTCGGCTGGCCCTCGCTACATATTCGTAGCCAGACCCACTGGCTCCAGGTCATCTATAAGTCTATGCTATGTAAAACTCTGCCTTATCTCAGCTCACTGGTCATGATAACAACACACACCCATAGCACGCGCTCCAGCAGGTATATTTCGCTGGTCACCCCTAAAGCCAACACCTCCTTTTGCTGCCTTTCCTTCCAGTTCTCTGCTCCCAAATAACTGGAACGATTTGCAAAAATCACTGAAGCTGGAGACTTTTATTTCCCTCACTAACTTTAAACATCAGCTAACTGAGCAGCTAACCGATCGCTGCAGCTGTACATAGCCCATCTGTAAATAGCCCACCTATTCTACCTACCCCATACTGTTTTTATTTACTTTTCTGCACTTTTGCACACCAGTATTTCTACATGCACATCATCTGCTCATCTATCACTCCAGTGTTAATTTGCTAAATTGTAATTACTCTGCTACTATGGCCTATTTATTGCCTTACCTCCTTATGCCATTTGCACAAACCGTATATAGGATTTCTTTTTTTATATTGTGTTATTGACTGTATGTTTGTTTATTCCATGAACTCTGTGTTGTTGTGTGTGTCACACTTCTTTGCTTTATCTTGGCCAGGTCACAGTTGTAAATGAGAACATGTTCTCAACTAGCCTACCTGGTTAAATAAAGGTGATTTTTTTTTTCTTACTCAAACTACATGTCAAAAAAGCTCTGTAATACATACTCAGTAACATGTGTCAAGGTCATCTGGTCATCTCCTACAAATAATTATACAGTGGGCAAAATATCAAAAAACACTGGCGAGTTGCCATAGGCAGAGTGTACTGTATAAAGCTGCAGGGAGCTCCTTAGACAGCTGAGAGTGATTGACTCAGCCTAGAGGATCTACAGTAGATACTGAAGGGCTTCTGCTGCACGGCTTAATTACAGCTACACAATAAGAGGAAAGGGAATGAGACATTTTGGGATCCCAGATGGCCTTTAAAGGGAAAGAAGAAGAAAAAATGTCCTGCACACAGACTTTTAACAGCATAGTCTGCTGGGACATGACTTAGTAATAATTCCAAGACCAGTCAGGCCTCCCTGTAGAATCTTAATGGAGAGCTAAGGGCAGCAGCCAAGTTCGGAGGGAGAGATATTCTAGTCAAACTTAACCCATAAGAGTCTCAGCCAGTGGAGGATGGTTCTACTAAGCTATACGGAATTGTTTTAAGAAGGTTATACCAAGGATCACTTTGCTATTTGGTTAAAAATTTTAAGACTCCTTGAAGTATCCCAAAAAAATACCCCAAAAGAATTTGATTAAAAATATGTTTGGGCTTACTGCTATTAGCCAATACAATCGCATTAAATAACAGATTCACTACTTGGAACAACAGATTGTCCCCCCAAAAAATCAAAAGGAAGTTTGTTCTGAAGTGTCTGTCCTATATCTGCGAGATATAAGAAAGATCAGGAAACATACTTGTATTTAACCTCTTCTTTTTTTTCTGTCTGAGTAGACCTTACTGTCTGAGTAGACCTACAATTGACCGGAAATACAGTATTGTCACGACTTCTCCCGAAGTCGTTGCCTCTCCTTGTTCGGGCGGTGCTCGGCGTTCAACATCACCGGTCTTCTAGCCATCATTGATCCATTTTTCATTTTCCATTGGTTTTGTCTTGTCTTCCCACACACCTGTTTTCAATCCCATTCATTACCTGTTGTGTATTTAACCCTCTGTTTCCCCTCATGTCTTTGTCAGAGATTGTTTTATTGTCAGTGTAGTTTTATGTTGTATAGGTGCGCGTCGGGTCCTCGTACCCATGTTTGTTTATGTATGTACCTTTTAGTGTTATGGAGCATGTTACGTGGACTTTATTAAAAGACTCCATTTTACACTCTGTTTGACTCTCCTGTGCCTGACTTCCCTGCCACCTATACACCTATGCCTGACAAGTATAGACATTGTTAATGTTGTAAATGACTATTGTAGCTGGAAACAGCTGATTTTTAATGGAATATCTACATTCAGAGGCCCATTATCAGCAACCATCACTCCTGTGTTCCAATAGCACGTTGTATTAGCTAATCCAAGTTGATAATTTTAAAAGGCTAATTGATCATTAGAAAACTCTTTTTCAATTATGTTAGCACAGCTGAAAACTGTTGTCCTGATTAAAGAAGCAATAAAACTGACCTTCTTACAGGCTCAAAATGGCCAAAAACAAAGACTTTTCTTCTAAAACTCGTCCGTCTATTCTTGTTCTGAGAAATGATGGCTATTCCATGCGAGAAATTGCCAAGAACTTAAGATCTCGTACAACGCTGTGTATCACTTCCTTCACAGAACAGTGCAAACTGGCCCTAACCAGAATAGAAAGAGGAGTGGGAGGCCCCGGTGCACTGAGCAAGAGGACAAGTACATTAGAGTGTCTAGTTTGAGAAATAGACGCCTCACAGTACCCGCAAAACACCAATCTCAACGTCAACAGTGAAGAGGCGACTACACTGTATTTCTGATCAATTCGATGTTATTTTAATGGACAAAAAAAGTGCTTTTCTTTCAAAAACAAGGATATTTCTAAGTGACCCAAACGTTTGAACGGTAGTGTACATGTTTGTGAGAGTCCCACCTTTCCACCTTTTTCATATTAGTGTGTAGCCCAAGCTGTTTGGAAGCTACAGATAGAAGGCAGATGGCACTTGTCTGAAGTCAGGACAGCCCAAGACACTTGTAGGGGTCATAGAGCAAAATAACAATGGTTTTATAGTCCAAACCGTTCGGACGCTACAGACAATTTTATGAAGAAAAAAAATAAAATAATTTGGGATGGTCTGACAAACACTGCTCTAGCGCTGTCACAATTCACCGCAGATGCGCAAGTGCGACAACGACGATGGATTTAGACGCAACAAAACAGATATCGCTTTAACTTTATGGGGATGTTTTATTTTGCTACTTCGATTGCCACGGAGGCGCAGACATCAACTCCAGGGGTTTAAATAGACCTCCAATGCAATGCATGATTGTTACTTGCATCTAATTGGTGCCATCTCAGCAGTTCCCTTTCTGAATTGGTTTCACTTTATTAGTATGACTAATGCTGCATACAAGAATAGACTAGCTATTTTCTGGTAAATTCCATGTGCTGTCCAAGTGGACAGAGGGTATGTGAAACACTGCTTGAGCACAGTGCATTTCATCTGAATTCAAATAGGTTGTTTTTACTTTACTGTGATATCAAGTATTACTGGCGACATAGCCTAGGCTTGTGTAATATACTGATGTAGTGGTCACTTTCATGGGAGAGAAACATACCAGTCTGTGTGCAGATCGTCGATGACCAGTAGAATCTTGGGCTTCCGTATGACAGGTTTGGCGGGCGCTGCTGGTGCAGCTTCTGCCACCGCCGCTGAAGCCTTGGCTGCTGCTGCTGCGTTCTGTGCCAACTGGGCGGTCTTCACCACGCTGGAGAAGGAGCTGAGGAAACCCCCGGGGGCCGGGGCCGGGGCCGAGCTTGAAGCCGGGGCCTGTGGTGGCAGGCTGGGGGGAGTTCGCCTCTCCGTAGCTGGGGAGGCGGGATTGGAGGTGGAGGAGGGCGGGGTAGGGCGAGGCCCACTCTGCAGGTCCATCATGTAGCCGTTGGGGAGGTTGGCCACAAAGCTGCTGTCAGACAGACGCCTGCGTAGGTAGTTCATGCTGACTGGTGGGTCGGTCGGTCAGGCCAGCTGGACGAGGGGTAGACAGTGAGATCCGAGAGGGACAAAGGAAGGGAGAGAGAAATAATAATAATAATGATACATTTGTAACAATAATAATAATAACAATAATTTCTGTTCCCTCGGGCACAATACAACACTCAAATGTTATATGCTACTGTAAATGTGAAAACCAACGCTTCTCATATAAAAATGCATTTGGAACAGAAGGAGTATGGAGCAGTAGGCAGCATCATTGGTGCAGCATTGATGTCAGCTTAGCTCTCATAGGAACACACTGGGCTATAAAACGCAGCCAGCCAGCCACCAATCATTCATGAAGAAGGAAAGTAGGATTGCGCAACCCTGTTGGAACCACAGTGGCAGCCTCAGAAACATGCATATAGATGAGCAATTGCCTTAGGCACAGGAAGTGGCAGGCTGGGAGAGGCCGGGGGGATTCACATTCACAAACCTAGTCAAACACACCTAATGCATTTTGAATCTGAATCTAAACAATGGCTTTGCATTTTGAACTAATAGGCTCTTGTTAAACGGGGTATTCTAGGTGGGATCGACTTGAGGGCCTTGATACAAGCCTACTAGGAGTCACTCAATCACCTCATGGTTTTTAAATCTAACCATCGACTCTATCTGCATATTAAACAGTTGGTATAGTACTAGTATATGGAGCAGCCTCATGTCAGGAAAGATGTAAGGAGAGGGATTCGCAATTCAAACCTGGTTTAAGGAGACTCTAGCTGCCTTAATGCATTTTGAGTCTAACCATCAAAGTGCTAACAATCCGCTTTGCATACAGAGCGGAGGTAGTGTGATACTGGGCTTGATATAGAAGAACGTCACTCAGATCAGCTGCACTGACTAAGAGGACAATGTAGAGGCGTGCTGATTAGAGTGAAAGCTTGAGTTATGACACTTTGAATAAGCCTCATGAATATTTTAATCTATAGTGAAAGAAGGGGGCTGGGTGGGAGAGATAAGGCATTTTGTGGGATGGGTTTGCTGACTATCAGACGCTGATTGATACAGAATTGGATTGTGTGGGTAAATAAGAAGAGAGAGGATTGCGGAAAAGGGATATGAAAAGGCACTGTGGGAAATCAAAACATCAATTTTATAAAAAGGCACTAGCTCACACCACAGACAGCCTTCCAGACTGCACGGCACTCTCGGGGGCATAAAATACATTACAAAGAATTTAACATGAAATGTTCAATAGAAACTTGCCTGCACACGACATGTAGAATATGTTACTATATAGCTGCAGTAGCAGAATATGATAGAGAACATGACCCTCAAAGGACATATGTTTATTCATTTTTCAAACTGTGTCAAAGAACATGTTTAGCTCGGCCATTGACTTTGCAGGGACTTAAAGGAAAATACTGAATACAATTAATACTGAAGCATTGAAAATTAACATTGTGCAATTTCTTGTAAAGTGTTAACAACACAGAGATTTCTTTACTCAGGGAGCTGTCCACTCTTTGTGGTGCTGAAACAGTTAGAGCCCATCCTTAGAGATCCATCAATCGCCACTAGAGGCAGGGGAAAATCCCTATCTTTATGCCACTACTTGTGCATTCCCCCACTTACTCACCATCCTTAAACCAGCCTTAAACCAGCTTCCCTCTCATCCCTCTGCACATTTAGTATCGGGTGCTATTAAAGCCTTAGGGGCAAACCCTTTCTCTCTTGAATAAAGACAACAGAGACAGTTTCAACAAGCCCCTGCAGGAAATGAGGCTTATAAAATCTGCCCCCCCGTCACTCCCAACCTGATGAGTCGACATTAGCAATAAGGGGTTATCAGTAAGAGTGGAGAGGTGAAAGGAGAGACGGCACACATTTAGAGATCCCGAGTCTTGCCCTACCAAAAATCTAACAATCAACCCCCCCAGAGCCCCAACTGATCCCCTCTCTCTTAGCCTCTTAAATGACAAATAGATCCTTGACTGGTACTGCACCAAGGCAGGCAGCAATGGCTTGCATTGCGCTATGGAAGGCAGTAACGGTAGTCTCTCCTCTGTAATTAATGGATACAGCAGGGTAATGCTAGACTAAGGCGATGTTAAAGACCGTGGTGGGACTGTGTTGATGCATGGTGACGATAATAGGGTTGCTGGCACCAGGGTCAGGCGAAGGGAAGCCCAAGAGGACCTCGGACCATGGGTAAAGGGGGTGCCAGGGGTGGATGGGAAACTCTGTGACCTTTTTTGAGAGAGTATCATAGAAGAATGATGTGTAGCACTGCTGAAGAGGAATAGTGCCCTCATACCCTCAGCACAATATATAGGTGATTATCATGATGACTCACAGAAATAGCCCCGAGGTGTTCTGGCAGAGTTTGTATGTGAAGGGATGTGGATATGTAACTACTAACTGAGCCTAGAAAAGTCCATCGTCTTGCTTTCAAGTGTGTGGTAGAGAATATTTTCCATATTAAAGAACATGCAGTGAGCAGAGGGAGCTTGAGTGTCTCCCTTCCGCCGTGCATATAGGGTGTTAGCAGCATTACAGAGTATGTATTATTCATGGCGGTCGATGTGTCTGAGGTCAGGGAATTGTCATGAAATATTTTTTTCTTTCTTTTTAACCTTTATTTAACGAGGCAAGTCAGTTAAGAACAAATTCTTATGTACAATGGCGGCCTACCCCGGGCCAAACCCGGACGACGCCGGGCCAATTGTACGCCGCCCTATGGGACTCCCAATCACGGCCCGGATGTGATACAGCCTGGATATGGAGCGTTTACATAGGGTCTTTACTTAAATGAAGGGAAATCACGATGGTGAGTTGGAATTACAGCTGACTGGGAACTTGAAAGAGCCCAAGCACTGAGAATAACAGTTGTATGGGAATTGCATTGCCTGTAACAACATATGTGAAGAATACCATAAATAACAAATGAACAGTAGCACATCTAAAAGCAATCAAAAAAGCAAGAACATAACGACACAATGGGGTTTGGGTCCTCCCTCTACAATTCAGCTTTATATTAATAGCTCATCCTACTTTCTTTTTCTTTTCTTTTTTAAATACACGTGCACATCTCATACCCGACCCACACGTAGCACACGATTCTGGTCCCCTAGTACTTAGCGATATAACTGACACGGCAGTCGCTTAGCAACCAGTTCCTTTTTTTACTACTAGTCTAAAAGAAACTTGGCACAGTATCAGATGAGTGTGAAGACATACAGTGTGTGTGAGTCATCGCGATACATCAACCACATGGCATGCGATACAGTTACCAATGAAGAGTCGGCTGTGTTTTATTCTCACTAGTGCCACAAATGTTATAATCAAATCTCTATATCTACACAGACTGCTGTCACATACCACATGAACGTCTTCTCAACAAATAATCTTACCTCCTCATCATTAGTAACCATGAAAATAAGGAAACAGAGGAGGATACAGTGCATTCGGGAAAGCATTCAGACCCTTTGACTTTTTCCACATTTTGTTACATTACAGCCTTTTTCTAAAATGTATTAAATAAAACATTTCCTCATAAATCTACACACAATACCCCATAATGACAAAGTGAACAATTTTTTTTTTTAATTCTTGCAAATGTATTTATAAATATATATATATATTTACATAAGTATTCAGACCCTTTGCTATGAGACTCAAAATTGAGCTCAGGTGCATCCTGTTTCCATTGATCATCCTTGAGATGTTTCTGCAACTTGATTGGAGTCCACCTGTGGTAAATTCAAATGATTGGACATGATCTGGAAAGGCACACATGTGTCTATATAAGGTCCCACAGTTGACAGTGCATGTCAGAGCAAGGCAAGGTCGAAGGAATTTTCCATAGATCTCTGAGACAGGATTGTGTCGAAGCACAGAGCTGGGGAAGGGTACCAAAACATTTCTGCAGCATTGAAGGTCACCAAGAACACAGTGGCCTAATTTCTCTGAAAAGGGGAAAACCTCATCACCAAATTCACTGAGAATAGTAGTGTGAATAAACAATACTCCAAGCCACACCGCCATACTACTTGTTAAACACAGAGAACTGGCCTTTGGGGTGGGCTTGGTGTGAGATTTGAGAGGTCTGTGGGTGGCTTTTAACCATTTATTTGTATTTCTCAAATAAATCATTACTAAAAAGAGGTTTGGTCCAAATCGGATGTTGGGTACAACATGTAATGAATATTACATTAATCTTTTAAATGTAAATAGCCAATTGTGGCACTATCAATTAGCTTAATTTGTCAGAGTTCAAATAATCTTTCAACAATATACTGTTTATCTTATTGGTTTCAGGTAGCCTAGTGGTTAGAGCGTTGGGCCAGTAACCGAAAGATTGGTGGATTTAATCCCAGAGCTGACAGGGTGAAAATCTGTTGTTCAGGCCCTTGAACAAGGCAGTTAACCCACTATTCCTAGGCCATCATTGTCAATAAGAATTTGTTATTAACTGACTTGCTTACTTAAATAACTACAGAAACTATTTCAGAACCATCTGAGATGGTGGGTGTTGAAATCCACTTGTGCTTTTTGAGGTAGAACAACATTACTCATTACTCCAAGTGATTACTCCAACCTATATCACTTAGCCGTCAGCCAAAAAAGGCCACTGGCTCACGCCCGGGAGGCAGCCTGCTTCCAAACCAAATGCAATCAACGCTAGCCTGATTCACCCAGGGCAGGCCTGGGGCATTATTCAAATCACCTCCCAGCCACAGAGGGTGGCAACCTTAGATGGCCTATCAGCATTCCACTACAGTGCCAGGGCTACACAACCAAGGGCACAAACCGCTTAGCCAATCCCTCACCACTTCATCATAAGCAACCAGTCCTGCAGAGTTAGGAGGCAGAAGAGGATAATTATATTTTTAAACCTAAATCCACATCAACAGTTATCTCCTTGACTAAAGGCTTTTCCATGTGTTTTTCATGGACTGGGATTTCTGCATGTGTATAAAATACAGCTGAGGCACAGAAATGGATGACGTCATTAACAGCTTAATGTTCCTTGCTCTGTGGTCTTCTGTCTTGTCCATGACGTGTTTGCACAGCATGTTTTGGAATGGGCTGGATCGGGCCTGTCCATGCGTGCAGCCTTGGCCTGGCGGCAGTGAATAAGGCAGTGGCTCAGCAGGACAAGAGGGTCAATCAGAGGCATGTCATTTTCATCACCTCTCAGCCACAAAGACATGACAGGTGTGAAACTCAGATTGCCTCTCACTGCAGATGGCCCATCAGTCTGCCACTATGGTGCCAGGGGCGGGTACCCAACAGGTTTGGCTTTGCAACAAGGACTATGCATCCGCATTTCTATGTTTACTGCATCATTTTGGATTCTTAGACTGACTCAAGTATCAAGGGTGAACACTGGCAGAGAGGATACTGGCCAAAGATCACTAGCTATCTCCTCAGTCACAGACTGACAGCACTTGCACAACGTTGAGTTAAACCAGCAATGACAGCATCTTTAGACATCTCTAAAATGAACATGGATAGGATTCTATCGATAAAAGATATATGCATGGCCATACAGCCTTCGGTAGCCTAATAGACATACTGTATGATGGCATGATGATAAACAAACTCGTTTCCTATCAATTTGAAGGGGGAGGGGACGGGGGACAGGAAATGTGGCATTTTCAACAAGTGCGTTCACTCGCTCTGCAATAAAATAGCATCATTTGGGTATACGTAATTGATGTATATAAAAATGCCAAATTCCAAGTATGTTGATGCAGAGGGTTAGGATTCACTAAATATAAAACAAAACTGACTAATGGATTCCTAGCTGCATGCGGGAATTCCCTTTTCACCCCAAACCAATCAATAAATCAGAAGATATTCATGAACAGATCATTGCCGCACATCGCCACCGACCACCCCATATAGCATGCAAACAGCCCTGACCACAACGCGCTAATTCGCCTGCGCAAATGAATATAATCAGCGGCTGTAATACGCTAATGTGCCCAAAATAACCGTTTCATTTGTATGTTGAATAATCGGCTGAGAGCGGTGGACCGAGAATGACTTGGCGATAACAAAAATAAATAATACATGCACACAGACAACACATTGAATTACGGGCAGCATCAATATGTCAGTCAACATTTTCATTCATTTTTCTGTCATGTTTTACCTGAGAATCTGGTATCACAAAGTGTTAGGATGATGCTCCCCTTGCGCTCGTGTCTCAATCCTCAGCAGCTCGCGCTTCAGCATCAGCATCCACCAGTCTCCTCCGTATCCCACAATGCTGCATGCTGGGAGCAGCAAAATGCATCCATTCCTGAGATCCCCTTCTTACCTCATTGGTCGATTCGCTTGTGGAATTAAATAGCATCCCTCATATTTAGTTTGAGTTGTGGAATATAAATATTTCATATTTCAAGGATGTGGCAGCATTGCATTTTTAGTTCATACAAATGCAATGTTTAGAGACAGGAAACACTCCAGACAGGTGTTTTATGGCTACTGATTTCCAGGGAAGCCCTCTTTCCTTGAAAACACACACACACACACACACACACACACCACAGAAAATATTTAGTTTCATTTGGAATCATATATCTTTTGTAGACTTAATCATTATTTGGATTTCAGACAGAAGTTTTAATTTCTGTTTTGCATATTCTTGGGACACCAATGTGTTTTGGCCGATCCAGAGTCCGACCACATTCTCTTTATGGCAAGTATTCATTCAATTACCTTTGAAAAATGATACCCTCCACAAGTATACGAATCTTGTTCACTGTCTCAATGCTCCCTATCCCATACACTCTTAGAAAAAAGTTCCAAAAGAGTTCTGCAGATGTTCCCGTAGGATAACCTTTCTTGGTTCCAGGTAGAACTCTTTTGGGTTCCATGTAGGTCTCTCTGTGGAAAGGGTTATACATGGAATGCTAAAGGGTTCTACCTGGAACCAAAAGAGGTTCGACAAAAGGATTATCCTACGGGGACAGCCGAAGAACCCTTTTTGGTTCTAGATAGCACCTTTTTTTAGGGACAGAAAAACGTGTAGGGACAGAAAACTGTCACATAAGAGTACAATTCACCACTAGTCCCATTATGGGAACGTTGCATGACCATTCCAGGGTTGAATGAGTCAAAGCTCTAACTCTCAAACTTAATGCCCTTGCTCAGTGCTGTGTAACAAATAATATAGGATGCGAATTCATGATTTTTAAACATTTAACATTTTTATTTGTATTGGGAAACACCTCTTCTGGTAAGCTATATGAAACGAGGTTGCCTCATATTGGAAAATTTCCAGGGTGACTGGATTGGAAACTCTTAATTAATTCAAACAAAGCTGACAATGAATTAAAGCCTAAATCTTTCATTGTTTATAGGCTAATTAGAATTTAGTGAGAAGTTCCGGTCTTGCTCATCCTTCCAGGGAAAAACACAGTACTTTCACAGATGCTGACTCCCATGGATTCCCTTAGTAAAGATATCATTGTCACCATAAGCAGACTAATTTACTTCAGGCTTAATACACATATCAATTGCTTGCTGGGTTGATAGCAGAGGGATTAGAATGTAACTAGTAAACATTGAGATTCGAAGTCAATTGTGTTTGAAATTCATAGCAAGTCAGTGGTTTGGAGTGTTTCGAGATCACAGTATTAGTATGCATGCAAGATGCACAGTGTGACTTACTCCCTTTATCAAGGTCATGCAGTGTTATTATTTCTTAACGGCTTGAGGTTGGGGGTATCATTTCATTGTGAGTGAGCTTTCAGAAGTTCTATGACAATAAAACACTTACATTGATTCTGAATATTTCAAATGCAAACAACTATTTGATTTTATACCTAGCCTGCAACGTTGGAACAT
This sequence comes from Oncorhynchus masou masou, assembly GCF_036934945.1. Lineage (NCBI taxonomy): Eukaryota > Metazoa > Chordata > Actinopteri > Salmoniformes > Salmonidae > Oncorhynchus > Oncorhynchus masou. The sequence goes on along the minus strand of NC_088237.1, from coordinate 9,530,661 downwards.
CTGCCAAGATCAGCTTTCGATTTCAAAGAGCTTTTGACTCCCAGCCCACTGAAATGTAACACAATCAATCAATAGTAGACCTCCGGCAGGGGAGACTCTTGAATGAGCATATTAGTTTAAATAATTCACTGCAGAAGGAAACCACAGACATTCCTTACTATAAGCTTTTTTCTCTTCTATTTGGATATCCTATTTAGGAGTCTCTCTACCATATATTCAATAGTTGAACGTTTCAGCACCTTATACATTCCAGTATCGAGTCAAATTGCGTATGACGGCAGGCCCTGACGCAGAAAGTAATGTGTGTTGCACAGTGTCCAATGATTATAATCAACAATGCCATTCCACGTTGAACTCAACAGACACCTACCAATATCATGAGACATGACAGCGGACAATGATTTTTTTCAAAAGTGCTAATTAAATCAACATTTTGTTTGATTGAAGGATTCTCTCTCCCCGCGCTGTCCCTCCCTTTCGCTGTCCCTCGATCCCTCTCCCCGTCCTCTCTTCTATGGTCTGGCGGCTGCTCTATAATGATTCCTCACCGACTTCCCGCTGTAAGTGTGTCAGAGAGATCAGAGCAGCATCATGGGCCAAGGAGAGAGAGGAAGGAGGAGTCATATTTCATGAATATCTCATATCAACTCAGGAAAACCACACTCTACCACACTTGCAGACACATGCTGATATTGAGAAGTGCCCCGTGGCCAGCTCCATGTGAACCACAGCGTTCTCCTATCCACCCGGCAGCTGTGGCCATCTCAGGGCCCAGTGGCTGCCAATTTAAATTGTCCAGACAGGAAGTGGATGTTAGGGCTGGTTAAGGTCAATGGCTGTTTACTGTCGTATGCTGGATGGACTGATCTTAGCCTGCAGTGCACAGCTGTGTTTTTCTACAGGACAGCTCTATTTAGCTGTTCTGCCAATGGATGATGAGGTTGGGTATGGTATAAGTTGAGGAGTGTCATCCATGCAAGCTGATTATTTTTTTTTCAGTCTAGAACGAGCCATTGCACTGCAGAATGACTTTTGTGATGTATTCAATTATATAATTGTATAGGTTCTGCTGGAGACCTCTGGGTTAGATAAACATAAAAAAAACTGGTTTGTCACTGGGGACCTACACAGAATTCAATGATGTCACTTAAGGTCACGGATGACCTCACAGCCCAAGCATTCACATCACACAGTCCACTGTACCATACATACTGTACACAGGGGAAGGGACCGTCTGGACCCCTTTCTAAAGCAATTTATCACAGATATGCCTGTGTGGGGTCAATATATGGGGAAGCACAGTGACGCCTGACTGATTTGCAGCACTAAAGGGAAAGCGCTCATTTCGGAGGGAGGAGGAAACGGAGGAAACCCTCCGGAGAAGGAGGAGGGATTCATGGGAGGATGAGAGAGATGCTCATTGTGTTCAATCGGATCAGCCTGAGGAAAGAGCTATTCATAATCACTGATCTCCAAATCACCTTGCATCAATATTGAGAGAGCGAGAGGTGTAAGACAAGGCAGTAGAAAGAAAAGCAGCCTGTTTTAGAATATATTTTAAAATGTAGGAAAATGATAGTCTAGTTAAGCCTAGAATGACATTGAAGGTTTCAGTTGGCAGAGTGAATAGCATTTTGTTACAGTTAAAAGTGATAGAAGTACATTAACCTGCAACTGAGTTGGGTTCTATAAGGCAAAACTAAGCTGAAATTGTGTCTGTGCTGCTACTCCCTCATGGTGATGATAATGCAGTAAAGAGAAGGTACAGTTTTTTCAAACTGCCACTAGGGGATAGCAAACCCCAAATACAGTACATTTCAAAAGCTTCTCATTTTAGGTAGAGATGAACTAGGCAATGTTGAGGCATTTGTTTTGCAAAATTGGAACAACAAAATAAATAGGGAGTGGAAATTATTTAAGATGCAGTTGTTACTTTATATTAGAAGTGCAATTACAGCAGTATGTTGATGGGTACAAATCGTATCATACAATTGAATAGGCTCTCTTTTGTATTGATCCAGACACTTTAGTATCGTTACAGACAAGATTATACAAATATTTCCATAGAATCTGAAATCTATGTGCAGTCTAATGATTAAAACATGTATTACTTGTGATAGCTTATATGGCTTAGAAACCATTTCATACAGAAACAGTTTTTTAAAATGAAATACTTGGTTCTTAGTGGTAAAATACTTTTGGTCTTTGGAGTCTCCTTGAGTGGTTGTCATATCTCTTTGGCACTTAAGAAGGCATCGTCATGATCTCTGGTATGACATCAGAGAAGGCATTGCCAGGGAGGCTGTTGGCATGGTTACCCTAAGAACAGGTGCTGTAGATCATGACTTTCTGGCTGATGTCATCGAGCAGCTGGCGTGCCGTTTTCTCCAGCCCGGCCAGCTGACCTGCCTTGGCCTCTAGAGTACGCTGGTTGGCTGCATACGACCTCTCCAACTCTGCAAACACACAGTGATGTCATATACAGTGCCTTGCGAAAGTATTCGGCCCCCTTGAACTTTGCGACCTTTTGCCACATTTCAGGCTTCAAACATAAAGATATAAAACTGTATTTTTTGTGAAGAATCAACAACAAGTGGGACACAATCATGAAGTGGAACGACATTTATTGGATATTTCAAACCTTTTTAACAAATCAAAAACTAAAAAATTGGGCGTGCAAAATTATTCAGCCCCTTTACTTTCAGTGCAGCAAACTCTCTCCAGAAGTTCAGTGAGGATCTCTGAATGATCCAATGTTGACCTAAATGACTAATGATGATAAATACAATCCACCTGTGTGTAATCAAGTCTCCGTATAAATGCACCTGCACTGTGATAGTCTCAGAGGTCCGTTAAAAGCGCAGAGAGCATCATGAAGAACAAGGAACACACCAGGCAGGTCCGAGATACTGTTGTGAAGAAGTTTAAAGCCGGATTTGGATACAAAAAAATTTCCCAAGCTTTAAACATCCCAAGGAGCACTGTGCAAGCGATAATATTGAAATGGAAGGAGTATCAGACCACTGCAAATCTACCAAGACCTGGCCGTCCCTCTAAACTTTCAGCTCATACAAGGAGAAGACTGATCAGAGATGCAGCCAAGAGGTCCATGATCACTCTGGATGAACTGCAGAGATCTACAGCTGAGGTGGGAGACTCTGTCCATAGGACAACAATCAGTCGTATATTGCACAAATCTGGCCTTTATGGAAGAATGGCAAGAAGAAAGCCATTTCTTAAAGATATCCATAAAAAGTGTTGTTTAAAGTTTGCCACAAGCCACTTGGGAGACACACCAAACATGTGGAAGAAGGTGCTCTGGTCAGATGAAACCAAAATTGAACTTTTTGGCAACAATGCAAAACGTTATGTTTGGCGTAAAAGCAACACATCATCCCCACTGTCAAACATGGTGGTGGCAGCATCATGGTTTGGGCCTGCTTTTCTTCAGCAGGGACAGGGAAGATGGTTAAAATTGATGGGAAGATGGATGGAGCCAAATACAGGACCATTCTGGAAGAAAACCTGATGGAGTCTGCAAAAGACCTGAGACTGGGACGGAGATTTGTCTTCCAACAAGACAATGATCCAAAACATAAAGCAAAATCTACAATGGAATGGTTCAATAATAAACATATCCAGGTGTTAGAATGGCCAAGTCAAAGTCCAGACCTGAATCCAATCGAGAATCTGTGGAAAGAACTGAAAACTGCTGTTCACAAATACTCTCCATCCAACCTCACTGAGCTCGAGCTGTTTTGCAAGGAGGAATGGGAAAACATTTCAGTCTCTTGATGTGCAAAACTGATAGAGACATACCCCCAAGTGACTTACAGCTGTAATCACAGCAAAAGGTGGCACTCCAAAGTATTAACTTAAGGGGGCTGAATAATTTTGCACGCCCAATTATTCAGTTTTTGATTTGTTAGAAAAGTTTGAAATATTGTGTCCCACTTGTTGTTGATTCTTCACAAAAAAAATACAGTTTTATATCTTTATGTTTGAAGCCTGAAATGTGGCAAAAGGTCGCAAAGTTCAAGGGGACCGAATACTTTCGCAAGGCACTGTATATAAATAAGAAAGAAAGAGAGAGAAAGAGAGAGAGAGAGAGAGCGCATGCGTGAACGTGCTCTTGTGCGTGCATGCTTGTGTCGTGTGTGTAAGCACATTGGTTTATGTGTGTGTGCATATGTGTGCATGTGCGTTACCTCTGAGTCTCTGTAGTTTTCCGCTGGTCTGGGTGAGCAGCTCCTTGGCCTCCTGCTGGAGTAGCTCCGCCCTCTTCTTGGCATCAGACACGCCCACTGCCTTCGTCATCACCAAGCCCTCCACAACACTGTACTGACCCTTCACCTCAGAGTCAAACTCCTACACACAACAAACACACACACACACACCCACACAAAGCAGAACACACACTGAGAATGGGTAACAATATAATTGCCAGGTAAAATGCTGGGCTGTGTGTGCGCACGTGCGTCTATCTACGTGTGTGTACCTGCAGGGCCCGCTCTGCGTCCTGCTTGGCGGTCTCAGACAGTCTCTCAGTGTTCTGTGTGCGGTGGCTGGTGTCCAGGCTGCTCTCTCTCAGCAGAGTCACATCTCTCTCCAGCTGCAGCAGACGCAGTGTGGCGTTACTCAGACGCAGCTCTGACTCCGCAGTCTCCGACTCCACCTATAAACACACAAACCCATATTAGCATGTATTCATGCACAGACGCAAACACAAACACGCGTATTGTTCTTCAAAATTCTATTTTCCCTAAACCTAACCATAAGCCTAACCCTGATCATAACCCTAACCTTAACCTTAAACCTAACCCCTCTTAAGCTTAAAATAGCCTTTGTCCTCATGGGGACATGGGAATTTTCTTTGTTTTACTATCCTTGTGAAGGACTTTTGGGGAATTTTAGGTCCAATCAAGGATAGAAGAACCAACACACAATACACACCTTTCGAGACCTTGCATGGAATGTGTATTTATACAAATCTCCCAAATTTTAGACACAATTGAACCCCTGCTCACAGGTGACTTACAGACGTGATGAGGTCAAGTGTACCCCTGGTATTGTTGTAGACCTGCTTGACGGCGTCGATGGCAGCATTCTGAGCATGCTTAGTTGTATCCAGAGCCTCCTTCACCAGGGCGGCTGTCTCCTTCACCTCAGACGCCTCCTGACTGAGAGACAGAGAGGAGATTGTATGTGAGTGTGTGTCTTATCAATGTGGTTCAAGTGTGAGAGTGAGAGTGAGAGAGTTAGCCTGTGTTTGTGTGTGTGTGTATGCATGAATTCATGCATGCGTGCATCTTACCTGGCAGTGCGAGCCTGCTCCAGCAGCCTCTCTGTAGTGTGTATGTCGTTGGCACTCTGACTGAGGATGTCCTCCACGCTGGTGAGGGTTCCCACCCTGTCTCTGATCTCCTTGGTCAGGGCCTCCAGCTGCCCGGGCGACGTGGGCATCTTCAGGGCCAACACCTCGTTCGACACCGCTTCGATAACCTCCACGTTGGCACGGTCGTCTGTCACCATGGAAACAGAGTCAATTAAGACTCAGAGAGCCATACACAGGTCACAATCAATTCGAATCACAATCATAACCAATCACTCACATGGGGAAATAAGAACTGGAGCCCTGATTGTCTATGAATCAGGGATAATTTAGTTAGTCCGTACAGTACGTTGAAAGATTGAGCCCTGGTCTTTGGAAAAATGTGTGTATACTCACTAGTGAGTAGGTCTCGTATCTCCTTGATGAGGCTGCGGAGTTGCTCGTTGGTGTGCTCCACTCCATCTCGGCTCTGGTTGGACTTCAGCAGCACCTCCCGAGCACTCAGCTTGGCCTCGTCCGCATGCACCTTCACCTCCCACACCTAGAGGGCGCCACAGGACACGTTAACTCAAACACGGTAAGGTAAACACTCCTCAACGCTTGTGCCGGAGCAAGCAGATATTCTATTTTCTTTAGTTACTATGATGATAATGTAAGATGACCTGATTATATTCATGTAGGGCTGAATCATAACTAAAACAACAGCTGTACTACACAAAGTTATATTCATGAATCTCAAGTTAGGATTCGGCCCAGAGTGTAAAAAAACTACAGTTCCCACCATTTTAGAGAGCTTATCCACTTCCTGCATGGTGGACAGGATTTCCTGGTCGAAGTCCTTGGCTGTTTTCAGAGTGCTTTGTGTCTGTGTGACCAGACCGTCACACCCGTCTCCACCACAGCGATGGGTGCCGTCCTCCAACACACACCCCACCCCTCCACAGGGTGACGCAGCGCACCCCTCCTCCCCACCAGCCGCTCCACATGTCTGCACAGAGCGAAAACACACCAATCGGGTTAGAGCACTAGAAAACAAGGGACCCATTCAAAAAGCATTGTGGTGAAGAAGTGCGATAATAATTGACTACTGATTTTTTTTATTTAACCTTTATTTAGGTCAGACTTACCTGCTTGCTGAGCTCTGATAGGTCAAGAGTGTCGAGCTCCATGGTAAGCCTCTCCAGTCTCTCTGTGTGTTTCTGTTGTCTCAGGTCAAACTCCGCCTGGTTCTGGCTCAGTCTGGCCTCCGCTTCGCGCCGTAGTGTAGCCGACTGTTCCAAAGTGTTGTCGGGGTAACTGGTGGTCTGATTGACACGGATCTCCGCCCTCTTAGACTCCAAGTGGGCATCAGTGATGGTGTCCATCGCTCCTGCCATACACAAATAAAACACACATAAACAGGGGTGTGTCAGAACTAGTAATGATGTCATGCGTACTATACCCCCTCTCTCACCCTCTGCCCCCTTTCTCTCTCTCCTCTCTCACCCTCTATGTTAGAGTTCTTCACAGTCTTTATGCGGTCTCCAACATCTTTGACTGTTCTCTCTAGCTCTTGGGCCTGCTCTCTCAGTGTGTCCAGACTGGCCTCGGTGTAGTTGGCATTTACAACGAGACGGGACAGGGAATCCTCTGAGACGTTCAGCCTCTCGTTCAGGTCTGCCACCATCTCACTGTTGCAGACGCACGCGCGCGCACACACAAAAAATGTTTTTTTCAATAGAGTTGACAGAGACTGATCATAACGTCAAGGATACAAACAGAACCCTTGGTGCTGTGTGTTTCAATGTGTAAATGTGTGTATGCAAGCGCACGTGTTTGTGTGTACATACTTGACCTGCTGCATCATCTGTTGTACATCTTCCATCTTCTGTATAGCAGGGTTGTTCTCTACTATCCCACTGATAGCATTAGCACTAATCTCCAGACTGCTAACGGTGTCTGTGTACGGCGCCGTCACCCCATTGGTCTGGAGCTCTGTCACATGATCCTTCAAACGCTGCGCCTGGTTGGTCAGTTCCCCTACCACGTTGTCCCACTCGCCGAAGCACTGGTGGCATCGTTGGCAGGCGGGGAACTCCCCATGGTACCCTCTGGCACACTGGTTACACCGGGGTCCAGACACACCCTCCACACACACACACTGGCCGGACGAACGGTGGCACTGCTCGCTGGTGATGCCACGCAGGTCACAGTCACACGCTGGAGGTTGAGGGAGAGAGAGAGAAAGAGGAACAGGAGAAGAGAGAAAAGGGTTAAACACATACCTGTACTTGACTTGAGGTGAAAACAGTGGTGATGATGGAAAGGACATGAGGGTACAAGGAAATGAACTCATACTAATATGAGAACAGGTCAGTGCCCTTTAAAAGCCACCCTAGGAAAACAGAGGTACTGAAAAACTATATTATTAACGGCTCAACAGTCCTGCGCTGAGAGTAAATGAACGCACAGGTAGCCTTGACCTCTAAACTCTTTCCCCCTTTTGACCCCCCCCAGTCTGAAGCACAGCAGAGACAAGCCCTCTAACCTCTAAAGTGGGAGGAGAAGGAGAGAAATAGAGTGATGGAGTAAGTCAGTGAAAAAATGTGAGGAATGGAGAACAGGAAAGGGTGCATATAAGCAGTTAGCACCCATTACTGTTGCCTGAGCTTTTGAAGAGGTGATTGATGCGCCAAAAAAAAAAGAATGATTCAACATACAATTATAAAGCAACCAGCTGCAATAGGATTGTGAGTTTGCTCAACATTTGGTGTACAAACTACTAAGAACACCTGCTCTTACCATAATATAGACTGACTATGATCACTTATTGATGTCACTTGTTCAATCCACTTCAAATCAGTGTAGATGAAGGGGAGGAGACAGGTTAAAGAAGGATTTTTATACTTTGGATTGTGTATGTGTGCCATTCAGAGGGTTAATGGACAAGACAAAATATTTATGTGCCTTGAACAGGGTGTGGTAGTATGTGCCGGGCACACCGGTTTGTACCAAGAACTGCAACCATGCTGGGTTTTTCACACTCAAAAGTATCCCGTGTGTATCAAGAACGGTCCACCAACCAAAGAACATCAAGCCAACTTGACACGGTGGGAAGCATTGCAGTCAATATGGGCCAGCATCTCTGTGAAACACTTTCAACACCTTGTATGTCCATTGAGGCTGTTCCGAACTGGTAACACGATAATCACAGCCACGTGCGTGATAGGGTTGTGACTGTTGCAATGACCGTGGCATCTTAATTCACACACACAGGCGCCGTCGTCAAGCCTGTCACTTTACCTCTGACCTCTTAAATCAAACCATGACATGATCCTCTTAACCCAGACATGGTGTCAATCAAACATTTCTCTTTATCTCTCTCTCTCTTTCAAACACACACACACACACGCGTGCAGTATACACACAGTGCGCTGAGAGGGCGAGGACAGCGACAGGAGGTCAGACTAACTTTACAGGCAGTTTGGGAATACTGCAGGAATTCCTAAACCACAGGAATAAGATCACGATTAAGACAGGATTCCTCTGATTTCTGGAACATCTGGCTCTGATTCTCACACGAACCAAGGAGTTATGCCTAGTAATTCACTCTCAAAATCTCCCTCCCTCCTCTCTCTCTCACCGTCTCTCTGAGGGTGTGCCAACTTCTGAGATATACATTTCTCCAGATGCAGTGATTGATGGAAACGGGTCTGTTTGTCAGTCAGTTGTTCAGTAGACAATAAACCATGTAGAGGTTTCGACAGGGAGGAGAAATGACACACATGCACACAGACATACACACGAATGCACACATACACCGACAAGCATTTCGCTACACTCGCATTAATATCTGCTAAGCATGTGTATGTGACAAATAACATCTGATACACACAAACAAACAAAACAGAGACGGCACAGTGTCTTGGAAATTCAATACTGAGAGAGATGTGGTAATTTCCTCCAACAATCCTCTTTATTTAATATTGATTAATTGTTTCAATAATGAGTCTGGTCGAACCCCCACCCTTGAGTGTCGGACCGAGTAACCTAACCTTTACATAAATGCAGAGTACTATATACAGCTGAAGTCAGAAGTTTACATACCCCTTAACCAAATATAGTTAAACTCAGTTTTTCACAATTCCTGACATTTAAAAATCCCCGGTCTTAGGTCAGTTAGGATCACCACATTATTCTAAGAATGTGAAATGTCAGAATAATAGGAGAGAGATTTATTTCAGCTTTTATTTCATTCATCACATTCCCAGTGGGTCAGATGTTTACATACACTCAATTAGTATTTGGTAGCATTGCCTTTAAATTGTTCAACTTGGGTCAAACGTTTCTGGTAGACTTCCACAAGCTTCCCACAAAACGTTGGGTGAATTTTGGCCCATTCCTCCTGACAGAGCTGGTGTAACTGAGTCAGGTTTGTAAGGCCTCCTTGCTCACACACGCTTTTTCGGTTCTGCCCACAAATGTTTTATAGGATTGAGGTCAGGGCTTTGTGATGGACACTCCAACACCTTGACTTTATTATGCTTAAGCCATTTTGCCAGAACTTTGGAAGTATGCTTGGGGTCATTGTCCATTTGGAAGACCCATTTGTGACCAAGCTTTAACTTCCTGACTGATGTCTTGAGATGTTGCTTCAATATATCCCATAATTTTACGTCCTCATGATGCCATCTGTTTCATGAAGTGCACCAGTCCCTCCTGCAGCAAAGCACTCCCACAACATGATGCTGCCACCTCCGTGCTTCGCGGTTGGGATGGGGATCTTCAGCTTGCAAGCCTCCCCCTTTTTCCTCAAAACATGACGTTTTTGTTTCATCAGACCATAGGACATTTCTCCAAAAAGTACGATCTTTGTCCCCATGTGCAGTTGCAAACCGTAATCTGGCTTTTTTTATGGCAGTTTTGGAGCAGTGCCTTCTTCCTTGCTGAGCGGTCTTTCAGGTTATGTCGATATAGAACTCGTTTTACTGTGGATATAGATACTTTTGTACCGGTTTCCTCCAGCATCTTCACAAGGTCCTTTCCTGTTGTTCTGGGATTTATTTGCACTTTTCGCACCAAAGTACATTCATCTCTAGGAGACAGAACGCGTCTCCTCCCTGAGCGGTATGACGGCTACGTGGTCCCATGGTGTTTATGCTTGCGTACTATTGTTTGTACAGATGAACATGGTACCTTCAAGGCGTTTGGAATGAAGGATGAATCAGACTTGTGGAGGTATACACATTTCTTGGGAGGTCTTGGCTGATTTCTTTTGATTTTCCCATGATGTCAAGCAAAGAGGCACCGAGTTTGAAGAGAGGCCTGGAAATACATCCACAGGTACACCTCCAATTGACTCAAATGATGTCAATTAGCAGAAGCTTCTAAAGCCATGACATCATTTTCTGGAATTTTCCAAGCTGCTTAAAGGCACAGTCAACTTAGTGTATGTAAACTTCTGACCCACTGGAATTGTGATACAGTGAAGTATAAGTTAAATAATCTGTCTGTAAACAATTGTTGGAAAAATGACTTGTGTCATGCCAAAACTATAGTTTGTTAAGAGTGGTTGCAAAACGAGTTTTAATGGCCCCTAAGCTTCAGACTTCAACTGTATGGCTGACTCTAACAATGCTCAGTCACGGTTGGTTCAACCCCCCTCATGCAGATTGGGGCCTCATAAGCCACTCTGGCTTCATCCTGTCGTTATCTGCACATGGGTTGTTGTCTTAACCCCACCCTGACTTAGTTTCCCAGATGCAAGGATGATTTTGAGACAATGAGTGATTGTTCTACTCCTAAACTATCTCTAGTAAAACACATTATTGTCTATGTAATGCAGTCTTTAACCCATTTGTCAGCTCAAGCCATCTCCAGTGACCATATACCCACATTCGCTGCAGGGAACTAGAGTGGAACCCATGAAAACACAGACACTAACAGGACAGAAATATCCTCCTATCTATTAAGCACGCTAACTATTAATATCAAACAAATCAGGTAAATATGCAATTTTTCTATCACAACATGCGTACGCACAATGTTAAAACAACACGGATGCATGAAAGCCAATTCAGTATCTCCAGAGACATCCACTCTGCTGGAGTCTGATAACACACACACACACACACACTGAGAAAACTGCAATGCTACAAAAAAAACAACATAAAACCCGGCTTCCAGCCCGGTCACTCAGGGGAACCACCGGTCATGAGAACGAGACCATGAGAGACTGTTTACTCAAACTCTAAGAGACAGATTCAAAAACACACAGAACCCCTCTCTAAGAGTGTTTCTCCAGACCCCAGTAAATTCAAAAGGAGACCCACTTGGAGAGGAAGCAATGACGCACTTAGATACCCTGTTGCACGTGTTTCAGCTTCATGATGCACACAAGTTTAAGGCAGTCATGGGAACAAATCCACACACATACTTTGTACTTTCCACTGACACTGATAATCCCAGCCAGAGAAACTTACCTTGACATTTGACCTCAGGATCTCCCCAGAACTTATCTCGGCATTCGTTGCATTTTCTTCCCCCGAAACCTGGCCTGCATGAGCACTGCCCCGACAGCTAGAAAACACACAACACATCAGCATTATGAACATGCAATATACACTGAGTGTATAAAACATTAAGAACACATAATATTGAGTTGCCCCCCCAGCTTCAAGTCGTCGGGCATGGACTCTACAAGGTGCTGAAAGCGTTCCACAGAGATGCTGGCCCATGCTTCCCTGGACTCCAATGCTTCCCACAGTTGTGTCAAGTTGGCTGGATGTCCTTTGGTTGGCGGACCATTCTTGATACACACAGGAAACTGTTGAGTGTGAAAAAGCCAGCAGCGTTGCAGTTCTTTGAACAAACAGGTGCGCCTGGCACATACTACCACACCTTGTTCGAAGGCACTGAAGTCTTTTGTCTTGCCCATTCACCCTCTGAATGGCACACACACACAATCCATGTTTCAAATGTCTCAAGGCTTAAAAATCCTTATTTAACCTGTCTCCTCCCTTTCATCTACACTGACTGAAGTGACTTTAACAAGTGACATCAATAAGGGATCCCAGCTTTCACCTGGATTCACCTGGTCAGCCGATGTCATGGAAAGAGCATAATGTTTTATAAACTCAGTGTACCATCTCTAGGTTAGAGGATGGTGTCCTTGCTTCACACTGTACAATGGACAGTGGCCTGTATTATATACAGAGTCCAAGAGTAGGAGTGCTGACCTAGGATCAGATCCTTCTGTCCATATAATCTTTTTCAGTATAATCTAAAAAGGGCAATCCAATCCTACATCAGCACTCCTATTCTGAAACTATTTGTGAATACGGTCCAGGGTGTTTGCAGCACACAAAAAAACATGTCTGTATTACAAAGTAATAATGAATTACTATTGGGTCTAGCTCTCTCCTGTTCTTAGCCCATAAATGGTTGATGGAGTTTCTCTGTCTCTGAGTGGAATGTTTGTTTAGCAACCCGAAAGTGTATTCTAAGCCTTCCTTCCTCTATGGAACTCAGCCAGTAAACACACTACTCCTGCTGACAGTGTTTCCCAACCAGGAAAATGGTGTGCTTTCTAATCAGAAAAAACTGAGCCCAAGCCCTAGTTACATGTGCTATCAAACCGCTGCAACTTATACAGAACGCGGCAGTCTGTCTGTTTGAAAACCTTCCCCAAGTTCTCCCAGATCACCCTGCTCCGCCGTAAACTCCACTGGCTTCCAGTTGAATCTCGCATCCACTACAAGACCATGGTACGCGCCTACGAAGCAGCAAGAGGAACAGCCCCTCCCTACCTTCAGGCTATGCTTGAACCCTACACCCAAACCCACTGCTAAGGAAGGGCAGCTCCCACTCAGCCCAGTCAAAGCTCTTCTCTGTCCTGGCACTCCATTGGTGGAACCAGCTTCCTCCTGAAACTAGGACAGTAGGGCCTGGCCATCTTCTGAAAACATCTGAAACCCTACATCAAATACTACTTCAAATAGTATCTTAAATAATCCCACACACCCCCACCAGCAAATTGGCTCCAATGTTTTTGTATTTATTTTTATGCATAATAAGGAGATATTTGTGACCGTATACAAAAGTAAATAAGGTTTGAAATGATTATGTTTTAGTAAAATATTATATCTGTTTGTGCTTCTTGCTATCAATTTGCAGTCTACAAATGATTTGTAATTATGTTCCGGCTCCCTGACCATTCTCTCAAGACAAAATCATCCCTCAGCTAAATGTAGTTGATGATCCCTGAGCTAAAGCATCTAAACTTGAACAACCTTTTCAGTTATGGGTGCAGTATATCAAAGTAACAGATTGGATAAGGTTAGAAAAATGTATGCTATTTAGATTTGTGTAGCATAATATGAATTAATCAATTCACATGCAAACACATACAGAGCATTCGGAAAGTACTCAGACCCCTTGACTTTTTCCACAATTTGTTACGTTACAGCCTTATTCTAAAATGTATTAAATAAAATCCTCATCAATCTACACACAACACCCCATAATGACAAAGTGAAAACATTTTTTTTGTTTTGAAATGTTGGCAAATTCAAATGTTATTGATTTGGTGGATACAACCTTCCCAGCTCTGCAGATTCTGGTGTTAAGAGATAGATGGGAAGGGTTGAATGGAGCTGAAGGTTGGGACTGATAAAAACGAACAACAACCAGATAACTAATGTAAAACATACTGTGCCCGTAAAACGTATAGAGGTTAAGAACCTTTGTGAAAGAGCACAGTTTGAAAGATATGGCAAATAGAAATCAAACCGGATGGACATCAGAAATAGATGGGAGAGGTTGAGAGTAGAGGATGGACAGGAGTAAAAACAAACTAAATAGAACTATTGTAAAATAGATTGTGTCCATAAAATATAGTATGTACGCTGGAAATACAGGCGTAAGTGTTATTCACTAGTTTGCTCCAATTGGGGGAGGGGAAGAGGGTAAAGATTATATTTTATACACACACACACACACACTACCATTCAAAAGTCTGGGGTCACTTAGAAATGTCCTTGTTTTTGAAAGAAAAGCACATTTTTGTCCATTAAAATAACGTAAAAATTGATCAGAAATACAGTGTAGACATTGTTAATGCTGTAAATGACTATTGTAGCTGGAAACAACAGGTTTTTAATGGAATATCTACATAGGCGTACAGAGACCCATTATCAGCAACCATCACTCCTGTGTTCCATTGGCACGTTGTGTTAATCCAAGTTTAGCATTTTAAAAAGCTAATTGATCATTAGAAAACCCTTTTGCAATTATGTTAGCACAGCTGACAACTGTTGTTCTGATTAAAGAAGCAATAAAACTGGCCTTCTTTAGAGTAGTTGAGAATCTGGAGCATTAGCATGTGGGTTCGGTTACAGGCTCAAAATGTCCAGAAACAAAAACATTTCTTCTGAAACTCTTCCATCTATTCTTGTTCTGAGAAATGAAGGTTATTCCATGCGGGAAATTGCCAAGAAATGTAAGATCTCGTACAACGCTGTGTACCACTCCCTTCACAGAACAGAGCAAACTGGCTCTAACCAGAATAGAAAGAGGAGTGGGAGGCCCCGGTGCACAACTGAGCAAGAGGACAAGTACATTAGTGTGTCTAGTTTGAGAAACAGACGCCTCACAAATCCTCAACTGGCAGCTTCATTAAATAGTACCCGCAAAACACCAGTCTCAAAGTCAACCGCGAAGAGGCGACTCCGGGATGCTGGCCTTCTAGGCAGAGTTCCTCTGTCCAGTGTCTGTGTTCTTTTGCCCATCTGAATCTTTTTATTGGAAAGTCTGAGATATGGCTCTTTCTTTGCAACTCTGCCTAGAAGGCCAGCATCCCAGAGTAAAAACAAACAAAATAGAACTATTGTAAAATAGACTATGTCCATAAAATGTATATAGTATGTATGAGCTGTAAATAAAGGCCTAAGCGTTGTTGTTCACTAGTTTGAGTGGTGGTAGGGTTGGAGGGTAAAGGAAATATATATATTTTTAAGATATACAGTTGAAGTCGGAAGTTTACATACACCTTAGCCAAATACATTTAAACTCAGTTTCACAATAAATGACATTTAATCCCAGTAAAAATGCCCTGTCTTAGGCCAGTTAGGATCACCACTTTATTTTAAGAATGTGAAATGTCAGAATAATAGTAGAGAAACTGATTTATTTCAGCTTTTATTTCTTTCATCATGTTCCCAGTGGGTCAGAAGTTTACATACACTCAATTAGTATTTGGTAGCATTGCCTTTAAATTGTTTCACTTTGGTCAAACATTTTGGCTAGCCTTTCACAAGCTTCCCACAATAATTTGGGTGAATTTTGGCCCTTTTCTCCTGACAGAGCTGGTGTAACTGAGTCAGGTTTGTAGGCCTCCTTGCTCACACACACTGTTTCCGTTCTGCCCACACATTTTTGATAGGATTGAGGTCAGGGCTTTGTGATGGCCACTCCAATACCTTGACTTTGTTGTGCTTAAGCCATTTTGTCACAACTTTGGAAGTATGCTTGGGGTCATTGTCCACTTGGAAGATCCATTTGCAAACAAACTTCCTGACTGATGTCTTGAGATGTTGCTTCAATATATCCACATAATTTTCCATCCTGATGATGCCATCTGTTTTGTGAAGTGCACCAGTCCCCCCTGCAGCAAAGCACCCCCACAACATGATGTTGCCACCCCCGAAAGAATGCGTCTTCTTCCGGCTGCGTGGTCCCATGGTGTTTACACTTGCATACTATTGTTTGTACAGATGAATGTGGTACCTTCAGGCGTTTTGAAATTGCTTCCAAGGATGAACCAGACTTTTTCTGAGGTCTTGGATGATTTCTTTTGATTTTCCCATGATGTCAAGCAAAGAGGCACTGAGTTTGAAGGTAGTTCTTAAAATACACCCCCACAAGTACGCTTCCAATTGACTCAAACAATGTCAATTAGCCAATCAGAAGCTTCTAAAGCCATGACATCATTTTCTGGAATTTTACAAGCTGTTTAAAGGCACAGTCAACTTAGTGTATGTAAATGTATGACCCACTGGAATCGTGATACAGTGAATTATAAGTGAAATAATCCATCTGTAAACAATTGTTGGAAAAATGACTTGTGTCATGCACAAAGCAGATGTCCTAACCGACTTGCCAAAACTACAGTTTGTTAACAAGAAATTTGTGGAGTGGTTGAAAAATGAGTTTTAATGACTCCAACCTAAGTGTATGTAAACTTCCAACTTCCACTACCGGTATATACACTACCGTTCAAAAGTTTGGGGTCACTTAGGAATGTCTTGCTCTTCGACCTTCGCCTCTCCTGAGTCCGTATGGGAGTTGCAGCAATGAGACAAGACTATAACTACCAATTGGATACCACGAAATTGGGGAGAAAAAAAAGGGGTAAAAGTACAACAACAACAAAAAATTCAAGGCACACTTAACCAGCATTCTGCAGCGATACGCCATCCCATCTGGTTTGGGCTTTGTGGGACTATCATTTGTTTTTCAACAGGACAATAACCCAATACACCTCCAGGCTGTGTAAGGGCTATTTTACCAAGAAGGACAGTGATGGAGTGCTGCATTAGATGACCTGGCCTCCACAATCCCCCAACCTCAACCAAATTGAGATGGTTTGGGATGAGTCAGACCGCAGAGTGAAGGAAAAGCAGCCAACAAGTGCTTAGCCTATGTGCAAACTCCTTCAAGGCTGTTTGAAAAAATATTCCAGGTGAAGCTGGTTAAGAGAATGCCAAGAGTGTGAAAAGTTGTCATGAAGGCAAAAGGTGGCTATTTGAAGTATCTCAAATATAAAATATGTTTTGATTTGTTAAACACTTTTTTGGTCACTACATGATTCCATATGTTTAATTTAATAGTTTTGATGTCTTCACTATTATTCTACAATGTAGAAAATTGTAAAAAAAATAAAGAAAAACCCTTGAATGAGTAGGTGTTTTTGACCGGTAGTGTAAAACAATATGAGGGATTGGAAGTGATGCAGACAATTACATTGAAGCTACAATCAATCTGCATATTAAAGCATATTAAAGCTGATCTACCAACTATTTCTTTTTTAAAAAGGTACACAGTTGACAGTGCATGTCAGAGCAAAAACCATGCCATGACGTCGAAGGAATTCTCCGTAGAGCTCCGAGACAGGATTGTGGCATAGCACAGATCTGGGGATGGGTCCCCCAAAAAAACTCAGTGTTGAACGTCCCCAAGAACACAGCGGTCTCCATAATTCTTAAATGGAAGAAGTTTGGAACCGCCAAAAATCCTAGAGCTGGCCGCCTGGCCAAAATGAGCAATCGGGGGAGAAAGGCCTTGGTCAGGAAGGTGACCAAGAACCTGATGGCCCCTCTGACAGAGCTCCAGAGTTCCTCTGTGGAGATGAGAGTCCTTCCAGATGGGAGTCCTTCCTGCAGCACTTCACCAATCAGGGTTTTATGGTAGAGTGGCCAGACGGAAGCCACTCCTTAGTAAAAGGCACATGACAGCCTGCTTGGAGTTTGCCAAAAAGCACCTAAAGGACACTCGGACCATGAGAAACAAGATTCTCTAGTCTGATATAACCAAGATTGAACTCTTTGGCCTGAATGCCAAAGAGTTCTGGAGGACACTTGGAGGAAACCTGGCACCATCCCTATGTTGAAGCATGGTGGTGGCAGCATCATGCTGTGGGGATGTTTTTCAGCGGCAGTGACTGGGAGACTAGTCAGGATCGAGGAAAAGATGAACGGAGCAAGGTACAGAGAGATCCTTGATTAGAACCTGCTACAGAGCGCTCAGGACCTCAGACTTGGGCAAAGGTTCATCTTCCAACAGAACAACGACCCTAAACACACAGCCAAGACAATGCAGGAGTGGCTTCGGGACAAGTCTCTGAATGTCCTTGAGTGGCCGAACCAGAGCCCGGACTTGGACCCGATCGAACATCTCTGAAGAGATCTGAAAATAGCAGTGCAGCAGTGCTCCCCATCCAACCTGACAGAGCTTGAGAGTATCTGCAGAGAAGAATGGGAAAAAAATCTCCAAATACAGGTGCGCCAAGCTTGTAGAGTTTAACCCAAGAAGACTTGAGGCTGTAATCACTGCCAAAGGTACTTCAACAAAGTACTATTTAAAATGTGATATTTCCACTTTTTTTTCTAAAAACCTGTTTATGTTTTGTCATTATGGGGTATGGTTGATGCAGATTGATGAGGGGGGAAAAAATGTCATCCATTTTAGAATAAGGCCGTAACGTAACAAAATGTTGAAATAGTCAAAAGGACTGAACAGTTTCCGAATGTACTGTACATATTGAAACAACCAATTCCAAAAGAATCTACCTGCAATAGAGCATACTGGGCAATATGATAATGACGGCCGTAGTTTTAGTTCAACTCTGGATATTAACGCCAACGCTGGGGTTCTTTTACACCACTGAGTGTTAATTGAACCCTTACAGAGTTCATTTAACACCTGAATCAACACTAGAAATGTTACACTGAAAATCAACACTAGGTAACACTGGCCAAGTTGCACGGGGTGTGGGTGTTGTTTTGGAAGGATGGGGTAAAGGAGTGGTCAGGTGTGGCCCTCACCTCGTCGCACGACGTCCCAAAGGAGTGGGTTGGGTCACAGTCACAGGTCTGGCAGCCCTGTCCGCTTCCTATGTTGAACGTATCAGGGGCACAGCGGTCACAGTTCTGGCCAATCACGTTAGGCCGGCAGGGACACTGGCCAGTCTGCAGGTCACAGTGACACTCCCCCGGGGATGGACACGCCTCCGGCGTCGTGCCCACGGAATAACACATACACCCTACAGAGAGAGAAAGACAGTTACACACACACAAACACTACATACATACATACACTGTCTAATTGTACTCACTCCTGCAACTCTGGGTGGCGGCGTTGCCGTAGTAACCCAGCTTGCAGCGCTGGCAGCCATAGCCCTCGGTATGGTGCAGGCATTTGAGGCAGACGCCTGTGCGAGCGTCGCAGGACCCCGGGTCCAGCTGGTCAATGTTGTCGCTACACTGGCAGGGCAGACAGCGCCCGCTGGGCACCTGGGGGTTACCATAGTGTCCTGGGGCACACTCGTCACACCTGGCTCCTATGGAAGGGAAGGAAAGGTCAATTCCCAACTGTTTTCATTTCACACACACACACACACACACACACACACACACACACACACACACACACACACACACACACACACACACACACACTAGATCTGTAAGGAAGCAGAACTGTCCATTGGCTGCAGTATTTAGTATAGCGCAGTCATGGCACAATTGTAAACAGTCGTAAACAGTCGTAAACAGTCGTAAACAGTCGTAAACAGTTACAGGCAGTAGACTAGCTTCCTGTTCCAGTGAGAGAAGTATCTGTGGGGTTTGTCACACACTCACTGTCCTTGTAGTTACTACCTGCCCATTATGACCAAGACCAGAGGGAATTCAGCTAGCTCTGTAATTTCAGAGAAAATGTGAACTAGGACCTGGAGAACAATGTGTGACATGGTGTGTGTGACGTGGCATGTGTGATGTGGTGTGTGTATGATGTGGTGTGTGTGTGTCTATCTATCTAACCTCTGTATCCAGGGCTGCAGACACAGACGAGCTGGTAGTTGTTGGCGGTCTGGTAGCAGCCGTCTGCATACTGGCGTCCGCTCCCCGGCCCATCTGGACACATGCAGGGGCGGCAGTGACCTCCCAAACCCAACACTGGGTCGCCATGGTAACCATCCAGACACCTGTAGGTACGGGGTAAGACATGATGAGAGGCACGGAAAACACTCACATACACACAAACACGGTTGGTACTGAAAGCACGACAGTGAAATATGCAGGTGTGCCCTACACTGTGGTTTGGTGTGCGGTATATTAGCTAGCTATTATTTTTATATGGTATAATTTCACACAGTACCTTTCACACATGTGCCCGGTGGTGGAGGCGCGGCAGCCCTGGCACTCCCCAGTCTGAGGGTGGCAGTAGTCGCTGTTGCCGTTGCACTGGCAGGGCCGGCATTGAGGGAAGCCCCAGTAGCCTGGCAGGCAGTGGGCACACTGACGCCCTGATGCCCCTGGCACACATTCACACTGACCTGTGGCCTCGTGGCAGAAAGCGTTCACAGAACCCACAGGGTTACACTCACAGGCTGGGGAGAGAGGGAGGGAGGGAATAACAGGGAGAGGGGAAGGAGGGGTGGAGGAAAGAGGAAGAAGAGGGGGGAAAGGGATATAAAATACCACACAAGTTGGAATCTCAACCCCAGTCTCCCCCTGACCATTAACCTCTGACCCCATGCTTGTCAGTCACTCACGTCGGCATCCTGAGGGGCTGAACTGGAAGGTGGCGGGGGCACAGCGGTCACAGTTCCTGCCCGCCATGTTGGGCCGACACCGGCACTGCCCGCCTCTGGGGTCGCACACTGCACTGAGCGAGCCCTGGGAGTCACACTGGCACGCTAGAGAGTAAGAGAGAGTAAGAGAGATTATGAGAGAGTATGAAAGAGTATGAGTGAGTGAGTGAGCGAGTGAGTGAGCGGAACGCAGCAATGCGAGTTGTTGTTGCTGTATGAATATTAGGAAAGCTTCAGGAAGAAAATTATTGTTCACTAATGATAAACAGACTCACTGAAAACATGCACTCTCACACACAAACATACAGACTTAACCCCCCCCCTTCCATCGAACCCTACACACACACACACACAAAGCCCCGTTTCCTACCCATAGCCCCCTGGTGTAGCAGGGCAGACACACTGAAGATGTAGTCGTTACAGATGTCCGTCATGGGGCTCTTGATGACGCTCTGGCTGCTCTCCAGACAGCGGTACCTCTGGAACGTATCCCACGCCTCCTCGCCCTGAGAACCCTCAAACAACTCCAGCTCACGTACCCGCGGAATCAACACTAACTAGAGGGAGAAGGGGGGGGGGAGAAGGGAAGGGTAAGTAAGAGATGGATAAAGACAGAGGGCTTGTCGTAGAGATACGACAAGTCTGTTGTTCCACACTACATCGACTGTAACCTGACTACCACAGGGATGTTTTCCACACTGACTCGTGTTTGTGTGTCTGTGTTAGCGGAAACTACAGTTTACCAGACTGTATGGAGCGTGGTTTGCGACTGCTACTTACGGAGTCGATGAGTGTGTAGGGGCTTTGGACGTCACTGAGAGAGGAGTAGAGAGGCAGACTGAGACGCAGGGTGTAGTTCCGTCCCTTGTCCAGACACACAGGCCTCAGGAGCACCACATGTCTGAAACACACACACACACACACACAGAGGAGAGTAAGGTGTACGGTTGGAACGACAATAGAGGTGGTGTGTGTGTGTGTGTAAAGATGTGTATGAAGGTGGAAGTAAGGGTGTATTGTAGGGACTAGGGAGGAGATGGGTGCCACTTGTGTGCCTACCTGGATCCTGGAGGAAGAGACACCGACTGCTGATCTCCTCCTGGTAGCGTGTTTTCACAAGGACTGACTGGCTGCCCCACTCTCATTGAGTACGGACGTATCACTCTGATCTCCACCTGCTCCCACTGCTCAGGCAACTACAGCAACACACACGCAATATCACACATTGCAGACGGTAGAGAAAACTGCGTGTAAGCATGTGTGTGTTCGCGTGTTCTCTGTGTGTTTGCATGTTCGTATACGTGTGTGTGTGTGTGTGTGTGTGTGTGCACATGTGTACTTGTGGTTCATAGCGGATCAGCATGTCGTAGTCCATGGAGTCAGGTAGGTTGTTGATGTGGAACTCCAGGTGGGCTCCCTCAGGTACGTTGACAAACCCTGCCCCTGTCCAGGTAGGACTACGGTTCAGAGGATAGGGCCTGGGAACCACCGTCACACCCTGAGAGAGAGAGAGAGAGATACGACCGATTTAAAAAAGACTGAGACAGAGAGATCGAAAAAGAGAGGTCAACACACACACACACACACAGACACTCACAGGGCCGTGCTTGGCGTCCTCGGCCTCGTAGGTGTAGTGGTCCAGGGCTATGAAGTAGTATCCTGACTCCAGCTGGTCACAACGCCTCCCATACATGTGTTCTCGACACTGACACTGGCCTGATATCGGAGAACAACTAGAGATGGAGGGAGAGAGAGGGGGAGGAAGAGAGAGGGGGCAACAGAGAGAGAGATAAATAGGGAGAGCAACAGAATGAGAAACTGATTGTTAGTAAATATCCAATATCTACAGATACATTTCTGCAACAATGCACTTCGGGCGAGGTGGAATTAGGAAGAGTAATTGTGCTGGGAATGGATCATACGAGTAGAGACATGATGCGATTGGTTAAAACGTACTCATTGTTGACGGCTCCGCCCTGGTCGCAGTCACATGGTCTACAGCCGTCCATGTCATTGCTCAGCCCCCAGTGACGAGGCTGCAGGAACAAATTAATAGAGATATAAACACACACACACACACACAAACAGTGATGGGGTCGGTAAGTCCCTCACCAGACACTGGTCACAGTTCCTGCCGGTGACAAGGCGTTTGCAGAAGCAGTTTCCTGTGTCCATGTCACATGGGCTTCCTCCAGGTAGCGTGCCCAGAGGGTTACAGGTACACTCTGCCAAAGACACACGTCACATAAACAATGAGAGACAAAAAGATAGGTGTGTGTGTGTGTGTGTGTGTGTGTGTTAGACTCACGCAGGCAGCCGTTTTGGCCCTGTCCCAGGCCGTAGTGTCCCTGTCTACAGTGGTCGCAGCGCTCTCCCTCCACACTGGTCTTACAGCGACACTGTCCTGCTATCAGACCAGCAGACACGTCTGTCCTGTCGTCACACACACCACCCTGCAGGGAGCCCGCCGGGTCACAGCTACACGCTACAGACAGAGGGAGAGGGAGGGAGGTGAGTGAGAGGAAAAAGACAGGAAGGAATGCGAGGGGACAGGGAGGGTGGGAGGGAGAGTGATGAGGGAGTTGAAGGAGGCCGAAAGAGTTTGGGGAGGGTATTGGAGACGAAGGAGAGCGAGAAAAGAGGACAGAGACTGACAATACATTCAGACTTTTAAGTTCAGACAGAGATCAAAGGGAGAGTTGAGAGTTGAAACTTGACAGGTCAGTGGTCAAAGGTGAGGCCAGCAAACTCCTGGCCCTTGTCATAGGTCACAGACAGACGGTGACGTACGTTCACAGATGTTGGGGTCTCTCAGGTGTCTTTCGGGGTGCTGGTAGTAGAAGGGTCTGCACTGCTCACACTGACGCCCCGTGGTCTTGTGTTGACACTCATCACACACTCCTCCACTCACATTCCCCGTAGACAGATACACAGCCATGTCAAAGTGACATGACCTGGAGTGGTGGTTACACTCGCACACTGGGATAAGGAGAGAGAGACAGAGAGGGAGAGAGAGAGTGAGAGAGATAGAGATGGACGGGGAGAGGGACCAGAGAGAGAGAGAGAGAGAGAGAGAAAGAGAGAATATTTTGTTTAAACATATTTTGCACTTCAAAAGACACTATCAACAGGATGGAATGAGGGAGATTCCTGTTGAATCGTTTGATATATCTGGAACGGAATGATCCAGACTGTATATATCTGGCACAGTGTGATCAGTGTAAGTGTCTCACTCTTGCAGGCATTGGTGTTGTGTCCCTCTGCAGGCCTCCAGGGCAGGTCATTGTAGAAGTCCTTACAGTGCTCACAGTTCAGACCCTCTGTGTTGTGGTTACACATGCAGTGACCATGGACCTGGATACACACACGCACACACACAGAGAGAGAGAAACACTCGTGTTAGAGGCGCAGGCACCGAAGACTAGAGAAAAGTAACTTGAGTCATCTCCCTCTTAATGGTCACGCAACCTATCAGGAGAACGTGTGTGTGTTGTATCGTCGTGTTGTGTGTGTGTGTGTGTGTGTGCGCCTGTTTCACTAACCATGCCCTCTGTGCCTACATGTATCCCATCGACAGGGGCACACTTGGAGGCATGTCCGTAGCAGAAGCAGTTGCCGCGGACGACCATGTCGAAGAGGGCATAATAGTATTTCTCTGTGACCTCGTCTCTGGAGTCCAGCAGGTTGTCACCCAGTGTGTGGAGCTTACTAAACTGGACACGCAGGTTAGTGATCTTCAGCATGTCTACACACACACAATCAGAATAAAGGCAGACTTATTACCAGTCCTAATGTAACGGCCCATCGAAAACAGTAGTTATAGGAATGTTTCTATAGGTTACTGTGTCTTTATATATTAGGTTCTGGATCTTCTCCAAGCTCATCTCTACGACCTCTGACCCTAAAGATGTGGGATCCTTCTTTTGAAGGCTCCCTACACACACAGTCACCACATACTTAACATGAGGGGCCCTCTGTGTAAGTGTGTGTGTGTGAGTTTGGGTATGAATGAGGCGCTAAAGTGTGTGTGTGTGTGTGTGTGTGTGTGTGTGTGTGTGTGTGTGTGTGTGTGTGTGTGTGTGTGTGTAGCTTCTACATGTGAAATTCCATAAGAGGTGCCAGGATAACCTGACCTCTAACTCCTGCCCTGCTGTGTTGTCTTGACTATCGTCACTACTCAGACTTTGGTTTTTACACTTAGAAAATGATTTGTTGCAGTACTAACTGGATCGTATGTAGCAATTGAGATATGCCACCTCTGGCCCGGTGTTGCACTGTAGTTACTTACTCTGTATCCTGGGACTGTAAGGGTCTTCAATCTCAAACGCTGGGTCCAGCACCCTGAATATCACCTGATAGAGAGGGGTAGAGAGGGACAGAGATTGTAAAAATGTATGTTTCCTAGGTTGTAATTCAATGAGAGACTAACTGAAGCATTATGGAGCCACATCTTCTACCCCCTCTCTTGCAAAAGCTCAAAGGCCAGACAGATGCACACCTCTCCCTCTGCGGATGGCTCTATGTCAGAGTAGCGGGAGTCACAGATGATGTCGTCCACTTTGACCATGGGTCCCACGGATATCCCAGGGAAGGCGGACTCACAGTCGTAGCTATAGTAACGGTACACCTGCCACTTCTTCCCAAAATCCATGGAACGCTCAATCACCATGGTAGCCGGACGGAACGTCTACCAATCAAAGAGATCATTCCAATTCGTAAACACAGAAATACAACAAATATAAAAGGAATAGATTCTTGACCACGTGACCCGAACAGGGAAAACTCTGTGTCCTAATATTAGAACACAGAAAGAAAAAGAGTGAATGAGAACAAGAATGAAAGTGTCCAGACCAGATCAGACACACGTGGAGGTTCTAAAGGAAGCTGAGTAGGCTCAATACAGCAGTACAGAGTATAGTGTTTTACAGCAGCCCTCTCTACCATCCATCTCAAGAGACTAGGGACATTCTCCACATACCTCGAACACAGTGAGTGTGTGCGTGTGTGTTTGTGTGTGGCCACCTTAAAGGTCATGATGAGATGTGTGAAGTGGAACTCAGCTTCCAGGTTCAGTTGAATGGTCACATTCTCCACACCTGCAGCACAGGGAAACAAACACGCAACACACACACTGAGAAAGACATCCCATGACAGACATATCCTGCTTTATGTCAGGAGTTACAGACCCATAAAAACACATTAGTGAGTCTGCCAAAATCTCTGCTAACACACACACACACACACACACACAGGACATTTGACCATGTCGATTGGTCTTTCTACCACACACGTGACGAATTGATCTGTTGCCGTGGTAACATGTGCGTAGTGGGATCGCATAGGGACTAATGCAGCGGGATAAGGAAATCCCAACCCCTGCTTTTCCGTGTTTCGTCCTTCCTGGTATTCCCAGACCATCTGGGCATCCGGCTGCAGCTCCTTCCATGACTCAACAATGGACACTTTATCCTCCACATCTGTCAGAAGACTCAGCAATGAATAAACAAACCCACTGTGTGTGTGTGTGTGTGTGTGTGTGTGTGTGTGTGTGTGTGTGTGTGTCTGTGTGTGTGTGGTGTTCGTGCATGCATGGGATATGTGAGTGTGTGCTAGTG
This sequence comes from Oncorhynchus masou masou, assembly GCF_036934945.1. Lineage (NCBI taxonomy): Eukaryota > Metazoa > Chordata > Actinopteri > Salmoniformes > Salmonidae > Oncorhynchus > Oncorhynchus masou. Next base: position 9,504,365 of record NC_088237.1, on the reverse strand, counting down.
TTACGACTGTGTGTGTGTGTGTGTGTGCGGGAGGGAAAGCCAGTCCAGTTCCCATGCTCTCAGACAAGAATACCTCAGTCTCTCATTATGTTGCCCAGTTGCAAGTGTGTGTGCGAGAGAGTGTGTGTGCATGTGTGTATTACAGGGAACAATGCGGCCATGTCGTGTCAGCAGTGTTGATATACAGCTGTTTCTAAAACCTGTTCACTTGAGCATACCTGTATATCCTCTGCCCTGAAGCCTGCTCTGATTGGCTGAGCTGTGTTGCTCTGTGATCTGCTCTATTCACCGTACCGCCCCCTGTTCCCATGAGAACACATTTAGCACACACTGACCATTCTCTCACAGCTGGACTTCAACTTGACACACACACGCATTTGTTTTACTATCATTGTGGGGACCAAGCAATTGATTCCCATTCAAAATCCTATTTTCCCTAAACATATTTGTTTATTTGGATTCCCATTAGCTTTTACAGAAACAGCAGCTACTCTTCCTGGGTTCTACAAAAAAAAAAAAAACATTACAAATAACAAAACACTGATACACAAGGTCACTAACACAATTTTAAATAAAACGATATTCAAACAATACAACACATAAATCATAGAAACAATACAACTAAAAAAAGGGATGTGTGTGTTAGTGTGTGTATGTTTGTCCCCTCAGTTCCATGAGTTGTTGTTTAATCCATTTTTTAAAGATCATTTTGCTGTTTGCTTTAGTAATTGGAGACGGAAGGGAGTTCCATGCGATCATGGCTCAGAATAAAACTGTGTGTTGCCGTCAATTTGTTTTGGACTTGGGACCTGTGAAGAGCCCCCTGGTGGCATTGTCTTGTGGGGTATGCACCTGTACATAGCCCATCTGTAAATAGCCCATCCAACTACCTCATCCCCATACTGTTATTTGTATCTTTATTTTGCTCCTTTGCACCCCAGTATCTCTACTTGCGCACTCATCTTCTGCACATCTATCACTCCAGTGTTTAATTGCTACATTGTAATTATTTCGCCACTATGGCCTATTTATTGTCTTACCTCCTTTACCCTACTTCATTTGCACACACTGTATATAGAATTTTTCAATTGTATTATTGACCGTATGTTTGTTTATTCCATGTGTAACTCTGTTGTTTGTGTCGCAGTTGTAAATGAGAACTTGTTCTCAACTAACCTACCCGGTTAAATAAAAGGTTAAATAAAAAATTAAAGAATGTATGGGTGTCTGAGCCGAATGTTATTTGATTATGGAGACAATCTGGAATTTGTGTCACAGTAATATTTCTTGTAAAAACTAGGAGAGAAGCAGAGAATCTCTCATCAACACTGAACCAGGAAAGACTGCAATGCATGTTGTTGACGCTAGTTCTGTACGCGCAGTTAAGGGCAAGGCTGCTGCATTGTTTTGAGCCAGCCACAGCTTTGTTAGGTCTTTCTTTGCTGCACTTGACCATATTACCGGACAGTAATCAAGATGGGACAAGACCAGAGCCTGAACAACTACTACAATTGATTTATGTCAAAAAACACAGAACATCTTTTAATAACAGACATACCTCTCCCCATCTTCACCCCATCTTTGTCAATTTGACTTGACCATGATAAATGACCATCCGATGTTATACCTAGGAGGTTAGCTTTCTCAACTTGCTCAATAGTCACACCCTTTATGTACAACTCCAGTTAAGGTGTAGGTCTTAGAGAATGTTTTGAACCAAATACAATGCTTTTAGTTGTCGTCACGCCCTGATCTGTTTCACCTGTCCTTGTGCTTGTCTCCACCCCCTCCTGGTGTCGCCCATCTTCCTAATTATCCCCTGTGTTCTCTGTCTGTTTGTTGCCAGTTCGTCTTGTTCGTTCAAGTTTTCCAGCATTTTTCCTGTCAGCGCCTATCGCATCCCATCCTCTCTTTGCTAGTCCTCCCGGTTTTTACCTTTGCCTGTTCTAACCCTGTACCTGCCCATCTGACCTCTCTGCCTGACCCTGAGCCTGCCTGCTGTCCTGTACCTTTGCTCCACCTCTGGATTACTGCACCCTGCCTGTCCCTGACCCCGAGTCCGCTTGCTGTCCTTTTCCTTACCCTGGATGTTTGACCCCTGCCTGTCTTGACCTGTCTTTGCCTGCCCCTGTTGCTAAAATACAATAAACAGTGTTACTTTGACAGTCTGCATCTGGGTTTTATCTTGATCTCTGATAGTTTTAGATGTATTTAAGACCCGTTTATTATTAAAAATCACCAATCTGACACTGACTAACTCATCTAAGGAATTTGCTAAGTGGGTTTCAGAGATGATAGCAAGTTACTGAGTGTACAAAACATTAGGAATGCCTGCTCCTTACAAGACAGACTGACTGAGTGAATCCAGGTGAAGGCTATGATCCCTTATTGATGTCAATTTTTAAATCCACTTCAAATCAGTGTCGATGAAGGGGAGACAACAGATTAAAGAATGATTTTAAAGCCTTGAGACAATTGAGACATGGATTGTGTATGTATGCCATTCAGAGGGTGAATTGGCAAGACAAAATATTTAAGTGCCTTTGAATGGGGTATGGTAGTAGGTGCGAGCGCATCGGTTTGAATGTGTCAAGAACTGAAATGCTGCTGGGTTTTTCACACTCAACAGTTTCCCGTGTGTGTTAAGAATGGTCCCCCCACCCAAAGGACATCCAGCCAACTTGACACAACTGTGGGAAGCATTGGAGTCAACACGGGCCAGCATCCCTGTGGAACGCTTTCAACACAGTGTAGCGTCGTGAATTAAAGCTGTTTTGAGGGCAAAACGTTGTGCAACTCAATATTAGGATGGTGTTACTAATGTTTTGTAAACTCAGCGTATATAAATATGGGCTATTCTAAGGCATCTCCTTGGTAGCTTATCGGAGTAAAACTATATATATTTGCATGCGTGTGTGTGTGTGTGATGTTGGGCTGAAGCTACTGGCTCTGAGACTTGGCTCTCTCGTTCCTCCCAGTCTTTTGGGAGGGACGTTGGACAATGAGCCTGTTGTAGGAGATGTAAGCAATGTTCCCATGCTCTCTGGCAGCTTTCATAACTGGGATAAGTTCTTTTTCTGACTCTGGTGCACAGCTTCAGAGAAGTCCTCTTTGAAGAAGATTCCTCAATGTTCTTGGCTCTCTCCAGAACAGCCATCTTGTCCTTAAACCTCAGGAACTCGACCACTATCGGTCTGGGTCTGTCACCTGGGCCGGGTTACATGCTTTCCAGACCTGTGGGCTTCGCTCCACCTCAATCTCCGCATGATCCATCTGCTGCTTTTCAGTGATCATTTTTCATACTTTTCAGACTCGGCCCAGTTATCATGTGAAGACTCTGGTATGCCGTCCACAACAACGGTATTCCTCCTGGATTGTCCCCCTGAATAGTCCGTTTTCCCAGTCATTGTTAATAAGGATTCATGCCAATGTCATCTCGAGAGGACTTTGTTTGTCGTCATCTTGCTGCATGTGTCTTTCAGGACATACACCTCTCCCTTGGAGAACTGCAAACTGTTCTTATATTTCTGGACCTCTCCATTAGTATCTGGACTAAGCTCTTAAAAGCTATTTTCCTGTTGTTCTAACAACTGCTTGTAAAAATCATTTTTGTTCATTTAAAAGATCAATCACTTGTGATAGAGAAACACTGTCCTCTCCATACCTTCCAACTTTGGCTTTGGATGCCAGGGTAGCAATGTTGGACAACGCTGGTACTCCACGCAGTTCCAGACAAGGCCGATCTCAGGGCAGATTTAAACAGAAACAACCACCAGAGATTTAGACGGCCACAATCCGCAGTCCCAGCCACAAGGGCTAACCACATTGCGGACTGTGTTCAAGCTGTCAAGGAAATCTTGCTATGCCAAGCAGCTCTTCAAACTTTAGGTTGGCAGGATCTCTGGAAAGATATAGTGGTCCCAGAAACTGAGGCTAACCTCGTCACGGGATCCAAATTCAAAGAGGTAGCTAGTAACCAAACTTTTTCAATAGAACACTTTTTCAGAGACTTCCAAAGCAACAAACCGAGCTCTCCCTCGTTCCGCCCTCGTTCCATGTTCAATATGTGATGTCCATACCCTAACTGTAACCCTAAACCTAACCCTTGTGGGGACCGGTGAAATGTCCCCACTTGTCTGAATGTTCCTTAATTTACTAGTAAAACCAAAAACATGCGCACACACACACAGACACCCACCCACACACACATTCTCACCATTCTCAGACTGCCACCAGGTCTTGAGGCGGTTGGGGGCAAAGGTGGTGACCAAGTTTTCGATGCTGTGGCTGGTCGTGTGGTTCAGCCTCTCATCATACATCTCCCTGGAGTCACACACAAAACACTTCTTCTCCTCCTACAGAGGAGATAGGGAAGAGAGAGAGAAAATGTCTCAGTACTGTGAAGAACATGATCATTCACCTCTGATTATAGACCAAGAGTACATATGTTACCACTCAGTCTGTCATCACCATTGTCTGTGCGTGTGTGTATATCCTGTAGTGTAGATAGAGAGTAGAATAAACTAGGTTCACTACCCCTCTCAGCAGCAGGTTTGTCTGCTCTCCAGATGGTTTGGCCTACACACACGGATTCTGAATTCTGTCTTCCACACACACACATATCCTACTCTCTGCACTGTATCTTCCCAACATGTGTGTGAGTGAAGATTTCACAACCTCTCGGTGTGACTTTCACAACATTCTAATTTTAATCAAGCGGTTGTTGTCTAATCTATCTGCATACTCAAGTTTTTACTGTGTTGAAATGTGACCAACTGCTGGTCCAGCTCCCACTCCCCTGTAGGCAAAGACTGCTCCCAGATTATTTGGCACTAGACCCTCAGGGGGGGCACTTCTCCTCATCCCCCGTTCTCCGCCTCGTTACGATGACTCATCCTAGAATGTTCCAATGTTTCGTTAATCGTTCCACAGCCCATAACCACCCCCTTCACATTCTGAAATAACAGAATACTCCTGGTCACGCTCTCTCCCCGTTATAAGCACACAGGGCGGTGACTGTGTGGCACACAATGCTTATTGTGGAGGGAAATACCAAGACTCCTACGCAGCACAATTCCATAGAGTCTCTCTCGTACACTCAAATTGCCAAAACATCACACTGTACTACACCATTACATTATTTTTTGCAACACAATTAAGTGTTTATCATGTACAGTACCAGTCAGAAGTTTGGACACACCTACACATTCAAGGATTTCTTTATTTTTACTATTTTCTACATTGTACAATAAGAGTGAAGACAAACTATGTAATGGAATCATGCAGAAACTAAAAAAAAAGGATTAAACAAATCAAAATATATTTTATATTTGAGATTCTTCAAAGTAGCTACCCTTTGCCATGATTTCTAGGTTAAATGACCTGAAATGAAATAGACCGAGAACAGAGCTACAATGTTACTTTTGTACCTGCCAGCGGGGCAGGAGTAACACAGCCTTGGAACAGAAGTAACAGCGGGCGAGAAGTGCACAATATCGGTCTCATCTCCATGCTACTGGTTTGTAATGCTCGTTACTTACAACAAATGTACCATCAGCCATAATTTCATGTTTGTGTCAATTTGAATAATTAATGCTATAGGTTCGAAATGTATGAAAATGAACCATGCGTCAACATCGCAATGCAACAACATTATTTTGCCTAAAATGGATCACAAAATAGCATTCTAAAAGTATTCAGACCCTTTGACCATTTCCACATTGTTACGTTACAGCCTTATTCTAAAATGGATTAAAAAAAAAAAAATTCTGTCATCAATCTACACACAATATCCCATAATGTCAAACTTAAAAACAGGTTTTTAGAAATGTTTGCAAATGTATTACAAATAAAAACAGAAATATCACATTTACATAAGTATTCAGACCATTTACTTGAGTCTTGTTGGGTATGACGCTACAAGCTTGACACACCTGTATTTTGGGAGTTTCTCCCATTCTTCTCTGCAAATCCTCTTAAGCTCTGTCAGGTTGGATGGCGAGTGTCGCTGCGCAGCTATTTTCAGGTCTCTCAAGGGATGTTCGATCAGGTTCAAGTCAGGGCTCTGACTGGGCCACTAACGGACATTAAGAGACTTGTCCCGAAGCCACTCCTGCATTGTCTTGGCTTTGTGTTTAGGGTCGTTGTTCTGTTGGAAGGTGAACCTTCGCCCAAGTCCGAGGTCCTGAGCACTCTGGAGCAGGTTCTCATCAAGGATCTCTCTGTTCTTTGCTCCATTCATCTTTCCCTAGATCCTGACTAGTCTCCCAGTCACTGCCGCTGAAAAACATCCCTACAGCATGATGCTGCCACCACCATGCTTCAACATAAGGATGGTGCCAGGTTTCTTCCAGACATGACATTTGGCATTCAGGCCAAAGAGTTCAATATTGGTTTCATCAGACCAGAGAATCTCGTTTCACATGGTCTAAGAGTCCTTTAGATTCCTTTTGACAAACTCCAATCTGGAGTGACTGCCTTCTGGTCACTCTACCATAAAGGCCTGATTGGTGGAGTGCTGCAGAGAGATGGTTGTCCTTCTGGAAGGTTCTCCCATCTCTACAGAGGAACTCTGGAGCTCTGTCAGAGTGACCATCGGGTTCTTGGTCACCTCCTTGGTCACCTCCCTTCTCCCCCGATTGCTCAGTTTGGCCGGGTGGCCAGCTCGAAGGAAGAGTCTTGGTGGTTCCAAACTGCTTCCATTTAAGAATGATGAGGCCTCTCTGTTCTTGGGGACCTTCAATGCTGTAGAAATGTTTTGGTAAACTTACCCAGATCTGTGCCTCCTCAAAATGAAATTCCTTCAACCTTATGGCTTGGTTTTTGTTCATTGTCAACTGTGGGACCTTATATAGACAGGTGTATGCCTTTCCAAATCATGTCCAATCAATTGAATTTACCACGGGTGGACTGCAATGAAATTGTAGAAACATCTCAAGGATGATCAATGGAAACAGGATGCACCTGAGCTCAATTTCAAGTCTCATAAAAGTTTGTTTCGTTTGGGGTTTTTTAATTTGCAAAATTTCTAAAAACCTGTTTTCGCATTGTCATAATGGGGTATTGTGTGTAGACTGATGAGGGAAAACATATTTTTTTAATCCATTTTAGAATAAGGCTGTAACGTAACAAAATGTGGAAACGGTCAAGGGGTCTGAATACTTTCTGAATGCATTGTACGTTAACCATAACTTTCTCAACCATAACTTTCTCATCTCACTTTAATGGGGATGTAGTAGGAGATGTTTTTCACCATTTTCAATGACTATTCATGCGTAGCCCTACCAATCAGGTGTGCTCCAGCTGTCCTTGTCATGCGCACTCATGTCTTGATAGAATAAAATGTTTTTATTCTCTTCACAAACTGCAAACTCATCATGCTAATCACATTTCCATGGCTTGACACAAGGTAATTGACCCCCAGAATCATAAAGATATATTTTTATCCACTAACCTGTTGAAAAAGCTTACCTGAGAAGCTGATCCTACAATTCAATTGATTGAGGCTAATGCTAATGATGTCATATATCATTTTCAAACCTTCAGTCACGTGTTGATATTTTGCAAACATTATAAAAGCAATATGAACTAGGAGACAACGGCCTGTGCTTAAACGTTTTATTTTATTCCAGGTCATCAGCTAACATTGTGTTACTTTCGTCACACCCATCTCTGCTATAACTGCACCCAGGCTAACACCCAAGGCTATCTAGCATGATACTTGAAACCTACAGTCTGCTGGGATTTAGTCACTAGATGGGTTAAGAAAATTACATGTGGAACCTTAAACAACCATACAACCCCCACAATAATCTTCCAAGTCTGTGTTTTTACTTACATTGCGCTAAAAAAAAACTGTTTTTTTGATAAAAGGGAAACATCGTTGGACTTGCCAGTTGTTTTTGCTGGGAGCTCGTCCTCCTCATTAGGAACATGGTGACTTCACTACTTCATTCTAGCTTCTGTTTTATCTGAGAAAATGGGTGTGTTACTTTCATCCCAGCTCTCCCCTACTACAAGTTGTGTGTTGCTCTGTCTGTATGCTATGTCTTGCTTGTCCTATGTTGCTCTGCATGCGCTCACTGCTCAATGATTGTCTATATTGTAATTGTTTTTAATAACCTGCCCAGGGACTGCTGTTGAAAATTAGCCCGCTGGCAAAAAAATGGCACTTTTACTGAAATGTTGATTCATGTGCACTGTCCCTGTAAAAAAAAAAATAAACTCAAATTAAACTCAAGTTAAATTAGCTGGCTAGACTAATTTAACAATCTAAAAAATGTTTTTCTGAAAGGGGCTAATTGAGTGACTGTCAGTTAAAACTGCTGAGTCACAACCAAATTTCAAAATTGCAACTTGTGTATTCTACTATTCAAACTCAACAGTTGAGAACCAGACTGAGATCATAAATAAGCAACCGCTTATGGCGCCTGGGGAGGCTAAGCAACTGCTTATGCCCACCCTGTAGGTGTAGTACACCTATCTGTGACCCAGGGGTGAGGTGTCTCACCTCCAGGTGACCAACAATGCAAAAGCGTTCAGGCTTCTCAATGCCGCAGGTGGAAGAGGCTGTGAGCTGGTGCGCACGGCCGATCAGAAGGTCCCCGGTGGCGGGGTAGCAGCTCCCCTCAGTGCACACATCCCCAAACTCCGGCAGCTGCGCAAAGGACCGCCACCAGAGGGCTGCCGGACAGAAACAGCATTGAGTGTAGCTGATGATGCTGCACGGGCGAGCAAAACATGTCTGGAGTATAACTCTCCATGCAACTATTATGCTATATACCTAAACTATTCCTCAGTTAAAAATCTGTACAAATATTTTTATTTTCGACTTAAGAGGCGTCTCTTCATTGCTACCACAGGATCCCTTTAGTCTAATGCATCACTGGGTATAAAAACATAACGGTCACAAGATAGGCTTCCAGTTAATGTAATTGAAGTCACATGGACTATCTTTCCAATCGATCCCTGTGGCGGGACTGTTTATGAAAACAGGCTGTTATGTTCAGGAAAAACAGCGACTGTGGGAAACAGTTTATTGACTGTACTAAACAGCCTCTGTAAACGATAGCTAGTTGAAAATAATGTGCCCAAAACCTATTTAAACAAGCATAGTGGACTGAGACATTTGACATGTATAAACTGTTGAACACATTTAGGATGTTTAAATAATGGCTTACAGTTCCTCATTAAAGGGTACCCATGGTCCTGAATAAGTGACAGAGAAAAGTAACATGGCAATTAAACTTTAACGGCAACAGAAAATAAAATCCTCTATTGGATCTCTTCACATTTTACTTTTCCTCTTAAGACAATACTTGGCTTTTGGCTACGCCTCAAATGCATTGAGAATACTTTAGCTAGCTACCTGCGCAGTAGGAAAAGACGAAACACTTCCATGTAAAAACAATACTTACTCCAAAGTGATGCGATGAGTAATATCAACATTTTCGAGTGTTAAACATTGATATTTATCCGTCGGGTGGTTTTTGGCAAGTCCTGAAGCAGTTGTGTGCGTGAGTGTGTCTGTGTAACTCTGTTCTAGGAGGTCCTGGCGAGCCCCCAACTACACACCCCACGCGTTCCCGAGTCCCAACCCTCCAGCCTGGGTATGCAGCGCAGCGTGCTAACGAAGATAAGCGCACCACATTCAGCCAGGACTGTCTTTGATTAAATAATACAAGTAAATGACTTTACTTTTAATCTCGAGATAAGACAACAGACTGCTCAAGGTGTGTTGTCAAATCAAAAGTTGTGGTCAGTATGCTTGTTTAGGCTACTGAGGACATAAGAGCATATCAGTCGGTCTGTAGGTCAGACAGACATAGGTGTAGCTCTGGAATGCACTGCTTCACATACATTACCTGCCATGTTTCACACGATCAACTTCACGGTTCTTCTGACTGACCTCAGAAGGAGAGTTGGGTACTTTACCATGTCAAACGCAGAACTCCACATCCGTCTCTGTCGGGCAGAGGGACACACACGGGTCATTTTCTGTGTTTTGTAGTGGGGGGGTGATTTAGCAGTTGGGCACAGATGGGTGATAGCTGAAAAATCCTATTCTATCAGATTCAATCCCCTATTGGGCTAAACCCTGGACATGCTTGTCGTTGAGTTGGACACAGTTATGGCAAATGGCAATGAGACAGGTGCCCATAGTTACCCCTCAGGAAAATAGACACAGCATCTCCCCGAACACTGAAAGTTAAAGATGATTCCCTCCTCAGTGCTGAAGTCATTTGCCTGGATTGTGTCTGAATTTTGAATGGTAAAATCAAGACGTGTTTATTAGTTTTATAAGACACCCTATTCATCAAGTTCAATGGGGTTTATTTTAAAATTTAGACCAGAATTTCCCAAACTCAGTCCGAGGTCCCACCTGGGTGCACATTTTGGTTTTTAACCTAGCACTACATAGCTGATTCAAATAATCTAAGCTTGGTGAGTTGGTTATTTGAATCAGCTGTGTAGTTGTAGTTCTAAAACCAAAACATGCACCCAGGGCACGAGTTTTGGAAACCCTGGTTTAGACTGCAACCTATGTATGAAACATCTTAGAGCAGGAGTGCTGATCTAGGATCAGTTCTGGCTTTCAGATCATAATAAGATTAAATGGACAGGAGGATCCTTATACAAGATCAACACTCCTACTCTTGAGACATTTGGAATTACAGCCCCAAGACTCAGCAATTGACCACAACTATACGTGCTATGTGCATACATCACCCTCGTGTGGAATATTGAAGAACTGCAAGAGACATGCCAAATAGCTCTCTCATGCTCTCAATAACAACATATTGTTCATTCTCCTCCGATTTATTATAATCATCATAGACAATACATTTCCTCGTGATTCAAAAAATAGAATCAATCATGTGTACTATGGCAGTTAGGTTTCAGGCACAGTTGTTAACACTATTGGCAGGTTGAAACTTATGCAGTTCAGTGAATGAGACTCTGACCCACTACTGTGGACACTCCTCATCAGCCCTCAATTTGTGTTGTACAGCTGTGTCCACTGGTCTGATGACTTTCTCATTCAAGCATTCAGTCGTCACAAATTAAATGGAACGAATTGCAAAAATCGTTGAAGTTGGAGACTTATCTCCCTCACCAACTTTAAATATCTGCTATTTGAGCAGCTAACCGATCGCTGCAGCTGTACATAGTCCATTCGTAAATAGCCCACCCAATTTACCTACCTCATCCCCATACTGTTTTTATTTATTTACTTTTCTGCTCTTTTGCACACCAGTATCTCTACCTGCACATGACCATCTGATCATTTATCACTCCAGTGTTAATCTGCTAAATTGTAATTATTCGCCTACCTCCTCATGCCTTTTGCACACAATGTATATAGACTTTTTAAAAATGTTGTATTTATTTATTCTGTGTTATCGACTTGTTTATTGTTTACTCCATGTGTAACTCTGTGTTGCTGTCTTGTTCACACTGCTATGCTTTATCTTGGCCAGGTCGCAGTTGTAAATGAGAACTTGTTCTCAACTAGCCTACCTGGTTAAATAAAGGTGAAAAATAAAAAAATACATTAACATAAAATATTATATAAAGTTATAGCTTAGTCAATCATACTAGGTCCTTGATGCTCTTTGGTTGTGACATCACAGCTTTGCCTTAGGGACAGAGTCAGGGCTGGGGTAGAGGTGTTGCCGTAGGAAGCTAAGTATCTTCTCCCAACAGTCTTCCTGAGCATCGGCATGCGGCTTGGTGTACCCTCCCCATAACATGATCACTGCAACACACACACAATCATTAGTTAATTTGTGAGTAAAGAATTGGTTATACATATATCTTAGTTCAGGTGTGTATACTATAGGTGTGAGTTGTGTGTACAGTACCTTTCTGTCGTGTTTGCTGCACTATGAACCTGGTGGCTCTGAAGTGGGGTGTGTAGGGCGGCTCAATGAGGTGTCCAGCATCAGGGTATTGTAGAATGGTCAGTAGGTCCTCGTTACCCGCATCATCTGGGTCATCTGCAGGTCAGAGATCACATTCAGCGTCAATCACAATTATTGATTTCATAGGAAGCGTGTAATCATGTTTGTGTGTTGACTTACATCCACTTTCTCTCCAAGGTTGGTTGGGATAGGCAGAATGATGTCTCTCCAGACCACACGGCCATCTTCATCAAATCGGTTCTTATACCTATCCCTGGCAATAAAATTGTTTTATTTTAGTCTGAGCTGTATGTCACAAGCTTCATAATCACGGTACTTTACAGCTTCATTTCAAACAAATGTGTTTATTTTTCATTCACAAATGGTGGTTGTCACTCACTGCCTCATCTTCATAATCACGTCAGGGAAGGACTTGTTGACTGGGTAGACGTGAGTCCCACTGATACACACTAAACAAACTCATACACACACATGATCAGTGTTGGAACAATAAAGATTTCTGAATCTGAAATCACACTATATACAGTGCCTTTAGGAAAGTATTCAGACCCCTTGACTTTTTCCATATTTTGTTGAGTATATATATATTTTGTTGTTAAGTATTTTATTTGAACAATTTTAGAATAAGGCTGTCACATAACAAAATGTGGAAAAAGTACATACAGCTCCAATCTGGAGGAAAGAGAGGAGAGTGGGAGGGAGAGGCTCACGCTGATGTCTTTGGAGTCGGCTGCCAAGTTGAGGGCGACTGACACCCCAAAGGAGAGACCAAACAGAGCAACTCTGTCCTTTATCACCAGGGGGTGCTCCTGCACAATCCTGAACGCTTTCTACATAACAGGGAGATGGGGCTCTAGTTCAAGTGATAAAGATACAATGCAGGATCCAATGTAGCGGATGTGATGTAATATAACGGCGAGTCTGGGTAAATGGTCACAGTAGGACTCTTCCCCCTCAGTGCCATTTCTGAACATTAAGACAAGCACAAGCATGTAGGCACACACAGAGTATGAGAATCACCTCAAAGTAGGTGTTTGATTCGATGTCTGAGGTTCTGTTCATGTCATAGGGAAGGTACTCTAGCGCCATGGAAACAAAACCGTGTGACGCCAGGAGGCAGGAGCGGTACTCCACCAGCCCCCCACCCCCTCCCCACATATCCAACACCCCAGGGAAGGGTCCAGGACCTGGGGGTAAGAAGAGGGTCCCTCGGACTCCATGTTCCCTGATGTCGATTCTGCACACACCCGGTGCCATGTACCATCGTTCTGTGACAACGGTCGCTAGGGGAGACTGCTTGCTGAAGCCCTCAGTCATGTGCCCACTGTACACAGAGATGTGTACCACATTAGGAGTGAGGACATCCATCTTTCTCAACCTGAGAGACAGAGAGTTTATCTGACTTGTCCAGCCGAGCCTGGTCACCCTAAATGATGTGTTTATCCTATGTAAAATTGACCGCAAATATTGAGTTGCATTGGTGTGTTACCTGAGGCCTGTCCGACTGCCTGGAACAGGCTGCATGCTCCACAGTAGACCCATGGGCTCTGCTCCTTCATATGTTCCTCCAAGACTGGCATCCTTAGCAACTACATAAACAACAGAAAAGAGAAAGAGGCTGGAGTTCCTGACTTGGACTTCGGAGTTGGATGACCATTCAAAACTATTTTTTTCTACTCTGAGCTCATTTTTTTCAGAGATGTCAGTTGTAGAGGTTGACTGATTATGATTTTTCAATGCTGATACCGATTATTGGAGGACCAAAAAAAAGCAGATACCGAGCAATATGCCGATTTTATATATTTGCAATAATGACAATTACAACAATACTGAATGAAGACTTATTTGAACATAATATAATACATAAAAAAAATACATTTAGTCTCAAATAAATAATAATAAACATGTTCAATTGGTTTAAATAATGCAGAAACAGTGTTGGAGAAGAAAAAGTGCAATATGTGCCATGTGAAAAAGCCAAGGTTTAAGTTCCTTGCTCGGAACATGAGAACATATGAAAGCTGGTGTTTCCTTTTAACATGAGTCTTCAATATTCCCAGTTAAGAAGTTGTAGATTGTAGTTTTTATAGGAATTATAACGCGTCGACTATTTCTCTCTATACCATTTGTATTTCAAATATCTTTGCCTATTGGATATTCTTATAAGCACTTTAGTATTGCCAACCTAATCTCGGAAGTTGATAGGCTTGAAGTCAAACACCGCTGTGCTTCAAGCTTTGCTAAGGGCTGCTGACAAACGCAGTAAAGTGCTGTTTGAATGAATGCTTACGAGCCTGCTGCTGCCGTCCACCGCTCAGTCAGACTGGTCTATCAAATCAGAGACTTAATTATTTATAATCTAAGAAACACACAGAAATACGAACCTTGGGTAAAATACAGAAACTATCATTTCAAAAACAAAACATTTATTCTTTCAGTGAAATGTGGAACCGTTCCGTAATTTATCGAACGGTTGGCAACCCTAAGTCTAAATATTGCACAATCTATGTTGTGTCATAATTATTTAACATTCTGGAAAATTAATTACAGTCTTTGTTAGGAAGAAACGGTCTTCACACAGTTTGCAACGAGCCAGGCAGCCCAAACTGCTGCATATACCCTGACTCTGCTTGAACTGAACGCAAGAGAAGTGACACAATTTCCCTAGTTAATATTCCCTGTTAACATTAATTTCTTTAAACTAAATATGGATGTTTACAAATATATATATATACTTCTGTGTATTGATTTTAAGAAAGGCATTGATGTTTGTGGTTAGGTACATTTGTGCAATGATTGTGCTTTTTTTCACAAATGTGCTTTTGTTAAATCATCACCTGTATGCCGAACTTGAAGTAGGCTGTGGTTCAATGATAAATTAACAGGCACCGCATTGATTATATGCAACGCAGGGCAAGCTAGTTAACCTAGTAATATCAACCATGTGTAGTTAAAAAAAATCTTCACAATCACTAGTTAAAATAAAGTTAAGTTTAATGCTAGCTAGCAACTTACCTTGGCTCCTTGCAGCCACAAGGTCCTTTTGATGCTGCACTCACGTAACAGGTGGTCAGCCTGCCACACAGTCTCCTCGTGGATTGCAATGTAATCGGCGTCCAAAAAAGCTGATTACCGATTGTTATGAAAACAGTCCGTTGTTATTATTAACATTGGTGTTATAGGCCCACCCATCCACCCTGACAAGTAACCATCTGTCGTATGTAACCATAGCAACTGTAACACATTAATTTCAGTCTCCCAGATTTAGTTTAATTATGTTACATCTAGTATATAAGACCAGGCTGCTACACATGGCTCTATCTTTTGAATAGTTTAACCTACAAAATATTATGCCCCATCACTGATGGGTAAGGTAAAACTGCGTAATTACGTACAATACACAATAACGTCACTCAAATTGACTGGCCATCTCTGCAAAAAATATAATTGACATTTGTTCAGTTACAGACTCCCACTCTTTTCTGTACTTATGGCTGTACAATTTTGATTGAAACTTGTTGATTGATGTAAGTTCCGTTCAAGATCAAACATTCCTTACCAACGACACTGCTCAAAAAAATAAAGGGAACACTTAAACAACACAATGTAACTCCAAGTTAACAGTCAATCACACTTCTGTGAAATCAACCCTTAGGAGGCAACACTGATTGACAATAAATTTCACATGCTGTTGTGCAAATGGAATAGACAACAGGTGGAAATTATAGGCAATTAGCAAGACACCCCCAATAAAGGAGTGGTTCTGCAGGTGGTGACCACAGACCAGTTCTCAGTTCCTATGCTTCCTGGCTGATGTTTTGGTCACTTTTGAATGCTGGCGGTGCTTTCCCTCTAGTGGTAGAATGAGACGGAGTCTACAACCCACACAAGTGGCTCAGGTAGTGCAGCTCATCCAGGATGGAACATCAATGCGAGCTGTGGCAAAGAGGTTTGCTGTGTCTGTCAGCGTAGTGTCCAGAGCATGGAGGCGCTACCAGGAGACAGGCCAGTACATCAGGAGACGTGGAGGAGGCCGTAGGAGGGCAACAACCCAGCAGCAGGACCGCTACCTCCGCCTTTGTGCAAGGAGAAGCAGGAGGAGCACTGCCAGAGCCCTGCAAAATGACCTCCAGCAGGCCACAAATGTGCATGTGTCTGCTCAAACGGTCAAAAACAGACTCCATGAGGGTGGTATGAGGGCCCGACGTCCACAGGTGGGGGTTGTGCTTACAGCCCAACACCGTGCAGGACGTTTGGCATTTGCCAGAGAACACCATGATTGGCAAATTCGCAACTGGTGCCCTGTGCTCTTCAGACCTGACAGAGTCTGGAGACGCCGTGGAGAACATTCTGCTGCCTGACTGTGTCCGTTTCCATCTTGTCCAGCTGTGTCTAACATTTCACGTAAATCCTGTTTCTTGTCTGCATGGACATAGCGGTCCTTGTACCTAGCATCAAGCCTCAAGCATGGTGGCGACACAGTAAAGAGACTCAAAGAGAATGCCACCGAATCGCTTGTTCACAGCCTCTAGTATAGAGTACTTTTGCAAGTTTTAACACCATGGTCTGTGTCGGCAGTTTTGTTGAGCAGGCACTTCAATGCCATGACAGAGGGTATCTGCAGATGCAGTTGATGAGCTTATTCCTCGAGTCAATTGTTCAAATGGAGCTAGGAGTGTATTCATGTTTCCAAGTTGCAAACATGTTCTCAAATGCCATTGAAATGGCAGCAGCGGTATGAGAACCAGCACATTCTGGAGCAACGCAATACGACTTTCCTCAGTACGAAATCCTTGTCGACCCACTGTGCTGTCAGACTCAGCATGCTCATGGGGCTGACATCGCTGGTTCAAATGTCAGTTGTGAAACTAATAGCAGTAACGCCCATAGCAAGTAGCTCATGGATGTGCTTTTCAACAATACTGTGTGACTCCGGTTGGGCAACATCTGAAAAATAGCACCTACTTGGTAGTGTGTAACGGGGCTCGAGGTGCTCGACCAGACGACGAAAGCCAACATCATCCACGACAGAGAACGGTCGACTGTCAAGTGCAATGAATTCCATTATCTTGATATTAATGCATTTCGCCTTTGAGTTGTCTCACTGAAATGTTCTTACTCTTTCAAATGACTACTCGACTTGAACTTGTTTAGTTGTTGGAAACGTGCTCTTAGTTTATTTCAACTTTTGTTCTCAGTAGTCGCTGAACGCCTGGGGATGATGCACTTTCAAATGAGTAATTAGGTTTGTGGTATTGAAAGAGTTCACTTTCTCCCCTCCGCGGGAAATAATAGCAGCACAAACGTTGCATATTGAAACTTCAAAATAGATCCACACAGAAGACATTGTGGGCTAGGTCAGGAATGCTGAATTGCACGTGTAGCCCTGTATTTTTCTTGGCGTCATTACACCATCTACCTCTATAGGTACGCACGGCAGCTTTGACATAGGTTTTGCACATCGGCGTTAAACTAGACATCGTGCCGATGTTGGCATTTTTAGCTAATATCGTCTGATTCCGATATATGCTTACCGATATATCGTGCATCTCGACTGCAAATAATGCTTCAAATGTACAGTACCATTCAAAAGTTTGGACACACCTATTCATTCAAGGGTTTTTCTTTATTATTGTTTTTACTCTTTTCTACATTGTAGAATAATAGTGAAGACACAAACTATGAAATAACACATATGGAATCATGTAGTAACCAAGAAAGTGTAGCCAGCCTTTGCTTTGATGACAGCTTTGCACACTTTTTGGTAATCTCATGATTCCATGTGTTATTTCATAGTTTTGATGACTTCACTATTATTCTACAATAAAGAAAACCCTGGAATGAGTACGTGGGTCCAAACTTTTGACTGGTACTGTACATACAATGAAAAATAAAAACATATATATATATAAAATGTAGCAATTCAACATTCACACACAGTTTAGCCTTCGCAGCATATATTTGCTTGCCTCGTTGCTCAAGTGGTTTGCAAGTGATTTCCATTTTTCGAATGGTTATCAATTCCTTTGAATCTTCTTTTTACAGTGCTCATCTCTCTGACCTGTGCAACTATTTACAATGTATCAGTGCAACAATGTTATCATAACTGGCCAAATTGATCATGTTGATAAAGAGATTTGATGAAGGGTGAGCCGGTCAAGGATCGATGCAGACAAGGTGGTAGATTGTATGACAAGTGACAGTTTATTCAGAGTAAAGATATCTGGTACAGCGTATATACGGGCCCTTCTATTAGCTCATGAGGAACCAACAAAAAAAGCCCCGCTAATCGTTTGCACAAGCAATTAATACAGAACAGAAAGTAGGTTGATTCTAGAAGTTCGGTTCTTCGGATTGGTTCAGGCTCAGGTGTAGTCTTCCGTCATTGGCTCAGTTGTCTGTCCGTCATCGTAGAATCCCTCCATGCCTGTTCTCAGTCACACAATGTTCAGCTAGAAAAAGGAGGTTATGTGTGTGCGCTGGTTTGTCTCCAAGTCAAGGTTGTCTCTCCCTATTCTGTTTCTCCCTGCCAATGTGTGTAGTAGTCTTATCTGTATGTCCTCGGTAGTTAGTGTGTAATGTGTGTGCGTTCGTGTCCTCACTGGATGTTGTGGCCGAACTGAAGGCTAGCACCTGTGGCTAGGATGTATCCTATTTTGACAGTGTTGTGGATGATTTAAGTGAGTCTGTGAAAATACGTTGCTATGTGTTGTCTAAGTTACAGCAAGGCAATAGCAGTAAGTTGGTCACCTGCATAAGATGGTCACCTGCATAAGAATTAACATTTCTTTACAAATCCCTCTCTTCACGTCTCCCCAGAGACGTGACACAACCTAAACTGGATCCAGACACAAAAAGAGAACTTTTCCCAGAAGGAAAAGTTTGTGTTAATCATATATATGGTATGGCTACAATGTAAAATAACCCCAAGGGTGTGAACACAACATCAGCAATGAATCATATAACAGTCACAAGGTTTAAAATACCTACATGTCCTCCATTCAATCCCACTATGTACTAAGTTGGCTACCAGCCACCTAGGAACTCAAAACCCTCATTTAACAGAGCGGAGAACAACAGCTCAAAATAAAAGTAAAATGTTTGTCCACATAAGCCAACTTTTTCCAGCAGGAAAAAGTTGTTATTCCCTCTCTTCACATCTCCAAAGAGATGTGACACGCTCTAATCAACAGCCAAATAGCTGCACTCAGCCAAATCTATAGGTTCCTCAATCCCGAGCAACGGATACATTTATTAGCTAAGTAATAAATGGCAAATGCAACTTTCGTACATACGGGCTCACTGTAATGCCCCACAGGGCAGAACAGAGAACTGACAAGATGTATGTAAACAGTATTCTTTATACTGTGATAGACATAGTTCCAACCCGTCTGTTGGCCTATCACAGTAGAGGCTGGGCGTGGTTTAAACTTGCCCAGCCTATTGCAGGCGCTCAGGCGGGTCCCCGCCTCTTGGCGCTTCTTTGATAGATGTAACTTGCTTGTGAAGAACATCCAGGCTCTCATGCTCCATACCGTTATCTCGCACCTGGCTCCTGTTATCTAACAAAAGACCGCTTGTTCTCGCAACACCCCGCTCTGAATGTGCCCCCCTCCCAACTCATTGAACAGTTCCTGTCTTCATGCTACTTTTCTATCATGAGAAAGGCCCATGGCCTTGAAACTTTTAACAATGTTTCAAGTCAGCTATGTTGCATAACACATACATCCACACAAGGCAACAGCAGATAATATTCAATCATATATATGGTAATGGCTATAATGTAAAATACAGGATCCAACAATCCCCCTTTTTCATACCCCCTTTTGACAAAGTCAGGATAAGACTTTATTGTTTATTGACATGTAAGATGTAGGATAAAACTTTGGTCATGGAAAGCAGAGTAAAGCAGAGCAAAGCATTATTATAAACCATCTGGTCCTCTCAGCTACTCCTATCCTACACCAGGTGGGCACCATGCCACCCAGGGACTCCAAACCTTCACAACAGGGAGAACAAACATACATGGGTCATCCTCAGTCAGTCTCATCCTCCCCTGAAAGCATGCTTCAGTATCAGCATCTCCAACTGGAGCATCAAGCAAAGGCATCATGCCTGAAGCCTTCACCACATCTGTAACAGACGTCTTAAAACACGGTATGATGCAAGCAGCACAACACATCAATAACAAAAATACAAGAATTAGGGTCAGAAATTCAGTAACCACCATACCAGTGTACTTACCAAACCAGGCTCCCAACCAAGAGAACAGTCCAGACTCCTCCACCCCCGCCATGGTCCTCATCTCAGCAGATGGTGCATCAAGCCCACTAAGGGCCTTAGATATACTACCATCAGGACTGGTGTTATTAGGAATAAACGTGCAACGTTGTTCACCGAACATCTTGCAGACGCCCCCCTGACTGGCAAGAAGCATATCCAAAGCAAGTCTATTCTGTCTGGCAACCCTAGATGTGGCCTCAAGCTGTTCAGACATACCAGTGAGTGCATCACGGGAGTAATTCACAAAACACTGTTGATTATAGTAGATATAATTAATCCATGCAGTCTGTCTAGCATCCACTATGGCTGGACCCATAATAGGTAGTAAGTGCCAGGGTCCATCATTCCTACCCAAGGCCTGAAACTCATGAGGAACCCCCACTGGCACTCCCAACAGGTTAGTGTGTATGTCAACTACATCCTCTGTCCATGGAGCACTACGTCTATGTCTCCCATGGGATGGAATGTTTTCAGGTCCCCTGGATACAGAACCCAGCAGCTGTTCAGCAGTAACATCAACAATGGTCAGTGGAATTATCAAACTGGTCAGACCACATGTACCTTGCCATTCTCCTCTAAGAATGGGTCTCAGCACTCTTTTGGCTCCACACATCCACCACACATCAGCCAGACCACTAGTTTGGTTTAGGCCTGTAACTGGCCAGGTAGAATTAATGGTTAGGTTACTACTGCAATCAGCTTCAGACAATCTCCCATAATCAATGCCATTACCTGTACCAGTGATGCAACTGTAATTGCCCCCATATGTCTCAACACCCCAAGAGGCCCGATGAGGAGGTACTGCAGGAAACACAAGGCTCAAAGAGGAACAGAGGGTTGAATTGGGCTTAACCTGGTAAAAACTTCTCAGAATACACAACCACCCCTCTCCTTCTCCTATAGCAAATGGGTGTGTAGTCAGAACAGGTCTAGCATGACTACAAATAATGCAGTCCTTTCTTCTCAGGGTTTTAGCTGTATACCTCATATAGGACAGCCACAAATTGTCACTACCATCAAAACCAGTCTCAGTGCCTAACTGATCAATAGCTGAATAGTCTCTAACATTAATTACCTGAATGGTATTTTTAACACAGTGGTGGTAGGTGGCAGGTTCGGTCCAGGGGTGGTAGAGGAGTGTGTCTGGCTCTGGTTATGGCAGCACCTTAATAGAAAACACACCCATCATGTCTGTCCTGGTCCTTTGTAGTCTGAGGGTGTAAGTGCCTGCATCAGAGAGCTTAATAGTTTTGATGGTTAGTAGGATTTCATCACCTTTACAGAGTTCAACAGTGCTCCCAGGTTTTCCCCATATCATGGAAAACCTATCCACCTTTGTGGGATCCCCTATGCTTTAAGGATACCCTCTTCTCCAATCCTAGAACTGTCCAAAGTCGGTTATCATGTAATCTCTACTCTAACTTCCTGTCTACCCAGATCTAGGGATCTCTTATGCTTATTTTGGAACAAAATCCTCATCGTCTAAACCACATATGTCAGAGTCAAGGCCCGCGGGCCACATCCGGCCCGCGAGAAGGTTTTTTACGGCCCCTGGGATGATCTTGATTTATTATTAGAACCGGCCCGCAGACCGCAGCAAGCCGGCAGCCCGCAGATCTTTTACACGCACCAATACTACATTTCCCACAATGCAACGGTGACGCACCGAGCAGTAGGCTGCTTCATTTCAATATTTATTGGCACAG
This sequence comes from Oncorhynchus masou masou, assembly GCF_036934945.1. Taxonomy (NCBI): domain Eukaryota; kingdom Metazoa; phylum Chordata; class Actinopteri; order Salmoniformes; family Salmonidae; genus Oncorhynchus; species Oncorhynchus masou. The sequence continues at coordinate 9,482,452 of NC_088237.1, read as the reverse complement.
CAGTCGTCAGCATCACAGTAAAATTAACTTTCAGATACCCATCAAAAATGGCAAAACGGAAGGTGGACACTGAGAACCGGGGTTTCAAACAAGGTGGGAGTCGGAGTATATGTTCACGGAGGTAGCTGGAAAACCTGTGTGTCTTCTGTGTGGAGAAAGTGTGGCGGTACTGAAAGAGTATAATCTGAGACGACATTATGAAACGAAACACGCGGACAAAAACAAGAATATGGACATGGAACAAAGGCTACAAAAGGCAGAGGAATTAAAACGAGGCCTCAAATCTCGACAGGCTCTGTTCAAAAAAGCCAAATCACAAGGCCAGGCTGCTGTCAAGGCCAGTTTTATTTTGGCAGAAGAGATCGCTAAATCAGCCCGGCCATTTACGGAGGGGGATTTCATCAAAAACTGCATGATTAAAGTTTGTGACGAAGTTTGCCCAGAAAAAAGGCAACTCTTTTTAAATGTGAGTCTGAGCAGAAACACCATTGCCGAGAGAGTAGACCAGTTGTCCATCAATCTAAAAGAGCAGCTTGTGAAAAAGGGAAAAGATTTCATTGCATATTCCTTGGCTGTGGATGAGAGCACCGACATTTCTGACATTGCCCAGTTGTCAATTTTCATCCGCGGAGTGGACTCCAGCCTAAGCGTGACAGAGGAGTTTTTGGCTTTACGTCCTATGCATGGCACAACTACGGGGCATGATTTGTATGAAGAGGTGTCAAGATGTGTAAATGAGATGGAGCTGCCTTGGGAAAAACTCGTGGGTTTGACAACCGACGGAGCACCTGCGATGTGTGGACACAGGAGCGGACTGGTGGCGAAGATACGGGAAAAGATGCAAGAGGAAAACGCGACAGGTGAGCTGACAGCTTATCATTGTATCATACACCAGGAAGCGTTGTGCGGTAAAGCCTTGAAAATGGAGCATGTAATGAGCATCATCACGCGCACAGTTAACTTTATCAGAGCCAAAGGTTTGAATCACCGCCAGTTCAAGGCATTTCTGACGGAGTTAGAAACGGAGCATGGTGATTTGCCTTATCACACAGAGGTGCGATGGCTAAGCCAGGGAAAGGTGCTTCAAAGATGTTTCGAGCTTCGTGAGGAGATTTGTCTGTTCTTGGACAGCAAAGGGAAAGACACAACACAACTCCGAGACGAAATGTTTCTGTGTGAAATGGCTTTTCTGTGTGACATTACGAGTCATCTGAATGCAATGAACTTGCAGCTGCAGGGTCGGGATCATGTCATCTCTGATATGTACAGTACAGTGAAGGCATTTAAAACCAAACTGACTCTGTGGGAGACGCAGATGCGGAAAGAAAATTTGAGCCACTTTCCCAGCTGCCAGACCATGAAAGAGAAGCTCTCTACCAGTGCGTTCCCGAGCGCACAGTTGGCTGATAAAATAGGTATGCTTGCCGCTGACTTTCGACGCCGATTTGCTGACTTTGAAGCACAAAAAGCAGGTTGGAACTGCTCGGTAACCCATTTGCTGTTGACGTGGAAAGCTCACCACCAAACCTCCAAATGGAGTTGATTGACCTCCAATGCAATGATGCACTGAGGGCAAAATATGCGGCAGTGGGTGCTGCGGAGTTCGCCCGTTTCCTCCCCGACACAATGCCCCAGCTGCGCATCCAGGCTGCTCAAACGTTGTCTATGTTTGGCAGCACATACCTGTGTGAACAACTTTTTTCTTTGATGAACCTGAACAAAACATCACACAGAAGTCGACTTACTGCTGAACACCTCCACTCAATTCTGAGGATTTCCTCAGCTCAGAGCCTTACCCCGAACATTGATGAACTTGTGGAAAAGATGGGACACCACCAAGTATCACCCTCAACCTCAAACAAGTGAACATTACTGTGCAATCACATATTTAGAGTTTTTACTCAGTTCAAGTTTAAAAGTTAAAGTTTAATATTTGTTTTCACTGCATGTTACTTCTCCTTAAACAAAGTGTTGTTTTTGATTAATAGATTTTTGCACTTTATTTTATTGTATTTCAATCCAATTATATTTTAAAAATATTTCAGTTGAGTGGATGATAGAAAATTGCTATTATTGTTTTTTTCTTTGAAGTAAATTTAGCCCACTTTTGCTAAAATAGAAAATATAGGCTACTGATGGTGCCTTGAATACCGGTTTCTTTCATTTAATGTTCATGTTATGGGGATTTTTATATAAAGGAAATTTGTCTTTTGTGTCTGTTGAAAATTAAAGATTACTGACAGAGCCATAAGAAAATATTGCTTTATTTATCTGATCATATTGGAATATATTTGTTAGGTTTTCAGTAGGTTCAATTAGGTTCACTAGACTATATGCGTCATTTAAAAATTTTTCAATGAACATTCGAACAGTCCGGCCCTCGGCTTGTAGCTAAATTTTTTATTTGGCCCTCCGTCCATTTGACTTTGACACCCCTGGTCTAAACCATGGGTCAAATTACCACTCTCCGCATACTCAAGTAGGACGTGCTGTATCAGGAATATGTCACCCACGATAAAACAGCTCAGACGAACAGCTTCCATGTGAAGCCCCACCCTCTCTCCGAGAACACATCGCTTAGCAAGAGCCAGACACATCTTCACTTCTATGAACAAAAACAGGGGTGATAGGACAGGGAGGGTTACTTCATTCGAGAGATGGCCCCCGGAATTCTGTTAATTCCAGTTCTCCTCTCGAACACAGTTTATTGTCTGACAGTGCCAATGTGTCTTACCCTCCCGCCGTGCGATATGAATCTGGGTAGCTCTTTCAGCTAGCTGTCACCAGGAGTCCTTGGTATGGTCCCCCCAACAAGCCTCTGGGACTGGATTGAGTGACTTCACCTGTAGTTCACCTGTAATGCATAAAATAATGGACATACAGGCTTGGTTAACAAACAACTTCTCATATGTTTTATCTGATTATATCTTTAACTTCTATGCCCATTTGTTAGCTACATTTCTTTAAATTATTAGTTTCTTATCCAATAGGCCCCATCCTATCCTAGACCACAATTTACCCATCCCCCTTTTGATACCTGGCTCTGCCCAGGTAACAACCTTACCTACTCCAAATAATGACTTAGGTAAGATTAGTATATTATCCTTCTGTTCTGACATTATCATGTAGGAGCTCCCCTTTCATTTTCCACATGTCCAATTCTCCCTTTTGTCTCCATTCAGTAACTGTTATCTTTGCCTGTCCTGGCTCCCCTTCTAAAACTTCTCCTCTCTGCTCTCCAACCTTCAAGGTCTCTGCAGTGCGGGGGAGGGCTCTTCTGTCTGCCTTTTTCCCTATCTGTCTGTAGCTCTGTTTCTCATGTTTCCAAATTTGAACTACATGTCTCACTGTTTGGCATTATCTAAACTCATGGATTTTCTTTTAGCATGTTTTATTCGTGTTTCTCCAAATTGTCTCCCCAAAATACTTCTTAAACTACCCAGCCATTAGACACACGCACAACTGTGATAAACGTGCACTGTCCCTTTAACATAAAAACCTCAGCCTGCAATCCCCTCTGCGGGCCTTTCATTGTTCCCCATAATGAAAACATTTACATTTAAGTCATTTAGCAGACGCTCTTATCCAGAGCGACTTACAAATTGGTGAATTCACCTTCTGACATCCAGAACAGATTCTAATGTTAGTATACCTTAACCTCCTGTTTAATTTCAGTGGTGTTATCTGAACAATCAAACCAAAATGAATAACCGGGAAGTACTTGTATAAATTATTTAAAAGAACAAAATAAATCTACCTTATTTCTCAGCACTTGGTTAGAACACCACTCCCGTCTTACATCGACCACACCCGTCGCCCCGTACCTAGTGTATATCTTATCTATTACTCAGTGGCTCAATTAATGTTTAACGTAAGTATGTTCAGATGTTGATTATGTAATTCTACAATATTAGTATAGTTCAAACCTCATAATATAAATCTACCCACAGAATTTTACGTTAATAGAGTTTAACACTTTTTCCAACAGTCATGCACACCCCCTCAATATTCTATGATATAACTCTCATCAGCAAGCCTGCGACTTTTTCAACATTCTCACCGGTACCAGCTCCAACTGAAATACCTAATGTACCACACTCGCTTGGTCCCCGACCTCATTCATACCGATATTAGTCCCCGACTGAATATCAAGCGTATTTCATGCACACGATTTGAGTCTCACAAATCTTCATTTACGCCAGTCAGCTTCAATTTACACCATACACACACAAATCTTCATTCTCCCCAGGAAGCAGACCAGTAGGAGATGCAATGGCCCCGCCTTCTGTCCATTCTCTGTACAGCTTCTCACCCCGTCTCTTCCACTCCTTACCCTCTCTGCCTTCATTCAATTCTAGAGTGGACTTCAGCGTTTTCAACACCTTTTCTATTTCCAACGACATTTTATGTACACTACAATACTGTCAACAACCTATGCTTTTACTCAAACCCAAGTGGTACCCTTTCCCTACGGCTCAATCGGTCTCAAGTCCGAGTAATCAATTTAAATATCCGTCATTCACACTTGGCCCTGCCTAGTACATCACATTCGCATCATAATGGCTATCCATTCGCACTTTGGTGGTCACTCGTTATCCACCACTCATACATGTCGTCCCAGACTATCCAGTCACACTTTTATAATCAACTAGAATGAATCAAACATGTAGTCCCAGACTATCCATTCGCACTTTGGTGGTCACTCGTTACCCACCACTCATACATGTAGTAAGTGTTCTCTGTTACCACCTACCAGCCAGGCATACTAGTACATCCCATACACAATGCACCATTAAGTATGGTTGATCAATAATAAAATTGCAGTTGCCAATGGAGATATTACTTTCTCAACTATTTTCCAATCTCACACATCATAATTGTTTAAATTTAGTAACTTACATCAAACAGGTGTCTCACAAAACTAAATTTGGATAAGTCCAATGTGCAGAACTTTAGTTTTTCACAACAGGTGTCTGCTTACCCTTTTTAGTTGACCGGTCAGGATTTGTGAGACACACCGTCCGACGACAGTACTGGCCAATCGGCTGGCACACCAATGTCCAGCGATGTCCTTTTACCAGATCACGTCGGGGTCACCATTTGTCATGTATTGTATGTTTTAGTAAATATATATGTATATTTTGACCAATTGAAATATATATTCAGACTATCTGAGTATACTTAGCCCGTCACTGGTAAATACCAACGATGTATTCTAGGAGACACTATTGCTCGTACTCTGCCTTAACTCAGAGCTTCTCCGTCGTATATTCAGTTTTAGAAAAAAAACGAATGGGTTTGTATAGCCTTATGGAACGCGCAACCAACAGATATATTCGAATATTCAGCCCAATATCGCCAATATTAAGTATCTTGTCCAAATATTTGTTCGAATATACATCAGGTATTTTGTTTCTGGTTATGCATTCAACATAGAAGTTACAGATACATATGACATACATTTTTTGAAAGTAATCATATAACCCGTATGGAGTTCTATCTCTCTCTCTCTCTCTCTAGCGGAACACCCACAGTTTTAATGGAAACGGTTATAACCACATTGCATTTTAATATAAACAGTTACAAATAGACAAAACAAGACAAAACACGTTATATCTCTGACCCCTATCAGCCGACCCCTATCAGTGGATCTCTATCAGACTGGCCTAGACCGGGTCACGGGACAATATTACAATTTGTCCCCTCGGCGCCAGGTATAATGAATAGTAATTAACTATCCCCTTACTGATCTCTATCCCTGACCCCTATCGAGCTGACCCCTATCAGAATTATTACACCTGTCCGACCCCTATCAGTGGATCTCTATCAGACTGGCCTAGACCGGGTCACGGGACAAAATTACAATTTGTCCCCTCGGCGCCAGGTTTAATGAATAGTAATTAGCTATCCCCTTACTGATCTCTGTCCTACTGACCCCTATCGGAACTATCCAGGCCTCAAGTGATCCCTCATCAATTGAAAGCTATCAGACTGGCCTGACCGGGTCGCGGGACAAAATTACAATTTATCCCCTCGGCGCCAGATTTAACGAATGAATAGTAATTAACTATCCCCTACTGATATCTCATCAATGATTTAATCACCCGGCCGTCGCCGGTTTGTACCACATATGTTCACTTCACTGTTCTTTGACTCGTCAGCAAATTATAAATGTACACAAGAATTCATACTTACTCGGAAATACTGATCAAAATTTAGACAGACTATACGACAATATGCAAAGTTTGATTTAACAGGTTTTGCTTACCTTGTTTATGGTGCACCTTTTAGATCAGTTTCCCGAGTTGAGCAGAATTGTTGTCCTCCCCCGAATGTCTTCACCCGTCCTCCTGGAATCGTCCTTTCACCCACTCGCCCCCTCACACCCAAATCAACTCACTTCGACTGGATCGTTATACAACCATCCTCTGCTACCAAGTTTCTGTTGATAAAAGAGATATGATGAAGGGTGAGCCGGTCAAGGATCGATGCAGACAAGGTGGTAGATTGTATGACAAGTGACAGTTTATTCAGAGTAAAGATATCTGGTACAGCGTATATACGGGCCCTTCTATTAGCTCATGAGGAACCAACAAAAAAAGCCCCGCTAATCGTTTGCACAAGCAATTAATACAGAACAGAAAGTAGGTTGATTCTAGAAGTTCGGTTCTTCGGATTGGTTCAGGCTCAGGTGTAGTCTTCCGTCATTGGCTCAGTTGTCTGTCCGTCATCGTAGAATCCCTCCATGCCTGTTCTCAGTCACACAATGTTCAGCTAGAAAAAGGAGGTTATGTGTGTGCGCTGGTTTGTCTCCAAGTCAAGGTTGTCTCTCCCTATTCTGTTTCTCCCTGCCAATGTGTGTAGGAGTCTTATCTGTATGTCCTCGGTAGTTAGTGTGTAATGTGTGTGCGTTCGTGTCCTCACTGGATGTTGTGGCCGAACTGAAGGCTAGCACCTGTGGCTAGGATGTATCCTATTTTGACAGTGTTGTGGATGATTTAAGTGAGTCTGTGAAAATACGTTGCTATGTGTTGTCTAAGTTACAGCAAGGCAATAGCAGTAAATTGGTCACCTGCATAAGATGGTCACCTGCATAAGAATTAACATTTCTTTACAATCATCCCGATGCACTTTCGTCAACTTTCTCAGTTAATTTGGGCCATGCTGTAGGGCTGGGCCAAGTAAGCAATTAGCAAGAGCAAGTCTGCTTCTTTCCTCGAAGAGGTGATTATGCCTAGTATTAAAAAATGTCAAAAATAAATGTCCTATAGCTTTTGTAGCATATAGCTTTTCCTGGGATTTCATTAGAAGAGGAATAGCCTATTTCGCACAGCCGGAGGAGAGAGGCTAACATATTATGAAATGTCAGATCTGTGCGTTCCTCCGGGCTGCGATCGCCGGGCACGCAAAGCTGTCCTATTGATTAGGTCTACGTTTAAGAAAATGATTCTACCTACGGTACAATAAAGTGCAATGAGGAATTTATTATTGTTATTAAATGAGTAGACAATTGTCTTAAGGCTACTGTAAACTGGAGTGATGTAGGCTAATTTGAATAACAACTCAAATATCCTGTTTTTTTTATGCTGAAATAACTGCATATACGGCCTAGGCCTGATTTTGCAATCATCTGGTTCCCTTATGGGTCTATTCGACAGTTTGGAGGATCCAGAAAGGTACATTAGCAGGCAACTCATAGTGTGTTTTGTCAGGATGTATAATTTCTAAGATACCATAGGAAAATATGGTCTTCTGACACAGATGTGCTGTCGCACTCTCCTTTACAGTTCTTAATGTTGTAGCCTACTTTAATTCAGCAGGCATGAACTCCTCCAATGGGCTATTAGTACATCAAATATGTCAAATATAGCTTGAGCAGCAATGAACGTTCACAGGTTGACAGAATGGACACAAGATTACTTGGATAACAAATCAAGCACTATCATGTAGCAACGATCTTCCTTTATGTGCTATCAGTGAAAGCATCATGAGAATAATATATTTCAAGTATTTTTAGCATTAGCATGTTTGCTAACTTGCATTGATAGGTAGTGCAGCCATATTTGAATGCAGCAACTATTTTTAAAAGACTGATGCAATGAGTCTAAATACAACATCTGGAGTGAATCTGACATGGGGTTCATGAGGAGGAGTATTTTGAATGCATCAATGTTATGTTCTCAAACTCTTTCGGGACTATTGTGATGAGTCCAAAGACCAAATTCAGAATGAATGAGTTTTAGTCCATGAGAAGATTAGATTATTTTAAGCAGTAGTGTTACATAGTAAAAATAGTGAATTGTTATTCATATTTTCCTTATTTTGTTAAGATATCAAGGCCAAACTTAATATGGGTCATCATGGTAATGTAATGTCTTTGATGACCCTAAAGTTTCAAGTTGATAGGCCATAGTGAAGTGGATTTACAAACGATTTAAGTGAATATTTATCAATAACTCAGCCATCTCTTAACCAATCCCTTAACTTTTCTTAAACTAAGTTATGAGATGTACCATGGACCTACAGGTTTTCCAAGATGGAGGAAAATCTATTCTGACGGACCTTATGGGTCCTTGAGGCAAATTTGTTCAGCATGAGGAAAGACACCTACATATAGCATTCCCCTACAGTCAAGTCTCTTGGTCAAACGGGGCAGTGGATATTTGGGTTTAAGTGACACTTGTTATAACAGTGCCACCTACAGGCCAATCAGTGGCATTCTTTTGGACCAAGTTGCCAATAGTTGTTTTTATTTTTTTATATACGATTTATTTTCTTCTGACAATAGAAAAACATACATAGTTTAGATAATGCATTCATCCACTGTCTTAACGATGGAGGGTCATTTAATATCCAGTTTTTTCAAAATGATTGACAAGAAAAATACAGTCCAAACCTTTTGGTATCTCACCATACCATCATATGTCAGGTCTTGAAATATGCAGATAGATGGAGTAAAAAATACATTTATATTATAAAACTTCTGACAGCCAACTTTCTATCTCAGCCCATAACTTTTAGACTTCATAGCACCAGAAGGCATGGATCATTGAGTCACTTAGTTTTACACTTAGGACATGACTCTTGAAATCACTGATAGGCCTACCCTTTTAATTATGTTTTATATGCATTTTTATGATCTACTTTGTCACCTATGCATTATTTGACTCAAGGACCAGCAGTGGAGTTTTTGTTCCTCATATAATAATGCCCCAAGGGGGATTCAAACTCACAGGTGTCACACCGTGCAGTCTTTGGGCTCACTGCCTTTAGTGGATCACGCCACCAATTAGTAATCGCAGTAAAAATAAATACAGCTTTTTCACAACACCACGAGTGTCTTAGACTTTTTTCGTGTACGTTGTGGTGGGATAGATTTTTGGCCTTCCATGCAGTAAATTAGTTAGAGCTAATACTCCAATAATAAGGAGCTCCAAACCTCTGTCAATAACAGCTAATTGTCAGTTTTCCCCTCCCCACTCAGACCACTCCCAGACAGTCCTAGCAATCCCAGATAGTCCTAGAAATTGTCATTTGCAAAGAAACAATTTTATCCAATTGTCCAATCCCATCTCTGCAACTCCCCTATGGACTCCGGAGGCGAAGGTCGAGAGCCATGCGTCCTCCGAAACACAACCCTGCCAAGCCACACTGATCGCTTACAAGGAAATCCCGGTCGGTCAAACCCTCCCCTAACCAATTGTGCACCACCTCGTGGGTCACAGCCGGCTGTGACACAGCCCGGGATCATACCCGGGTCTATAGTGATGCCTGAAGCACTGTGATGCAGTGCCTTAGACCGCTGTGCCACTCGGGAGGTCAGAAGCTATTATTTTTATTTACCGTTTTAATCAGTAGCGGTGCATGGGTAAAATCACTGAGGAAGCCAAGCCAGTAAAAAGCCATGTTATAACCTGTTGTGATAATTGTGTTGTTTTCACTATAACCCATTTGTTCGTACGCCACCTCGATATACAATAGCAAAGTCAACAGGAGCACTTCTTCCACTATTCCAACGCCATTTCAACTTAAACATAATCAGATCAACAAGGTTATTTATGCTTAGTTTAATACACTGAAAAAGTTTTTTTTAAAGACTCCAAAAACGATTTAGTCCAATGTTGCTAAATATCACGTGGCTATCCACCGTACAGATGTCAGTGTGTGCGCGCGCACGCAAGTACAATTTTTTTTCTCACTCATAATACTTACAGACTAGTTAAATGCCAATGCCATCTCTTTCGCGTTGGCAAAACGTTCTCTGGCTCTGTCATACAGTAGTACACTTTTAGTTTTTGTTGTCATAGGCTACCTAGCAATAATGCTTGCTAGCCTAACTTCCTCACCTGGACAACAATGAACCAGCGGAGTTAGCGTGAGCCTACTTAATGAACTTCAATCATTTCAGGCCAGTGGCACAACATTAATTTGTGGTTAGATCAGATTCGCCATCATAATCATTGGCCTGTACAAATAATTAGGCCAAATCCCCGTCTCCATCCATGGTTTAGGAAAGGGCTAATTTAGCAAGCGAGCTACTGCATGATCACACCACAAGCAGACCAGAAACAAACAAAAGTTTTTCTGAAAATTTCATTTAGTTTAGAAATTGATTGGATTAGTGTGACATCAAATCCAAACTGGCCTCCCATAAGGGTGTTTTTCTGCACCAGGACAACCCATAGTTGAGCTCAGCTCAACACTGATTGGTTAATTACTTTATCAAGGGAGGCCAAATGCTTGCTGGCACCAATCAATCAATCATATGCTCAGGCTCCCGAGTGGCGCATCAGCTCAGAGCTAAAGGCATCACTTCAAACCCTGGTTTAATTCCAGGCTGTATCACAACCGTCCGTGATTGAGAGTCCGATAGGGCGGCGCACAATTGGCCCAGCGTCGTCCGGATTAGGGTTTGACTGTCATTTGGCAAGGGTAGGCCGTGTAAATAAGAATTTGTTCTTAACGGGATTTACCTAGTTCAATAAAGGTGGAATACCTAGGATAGGATAAGTAATCCTTCTCACCCCCCTTAAATGATTTAGATGCACTATTGTAAAGTGGCTGTTCCACTGGATGTCAGAAGGTGAATTCACCAATTTGTAAGTCGCTCTGGATAAGAGCGTCTGCTAAATGACTTAAATGTAATGATGTAAATGTCTCCCCCCAAAAATGTTGATACATGGGCTACACATACTCAGACAGAGGGGCGCAGTTTCCCTCGCTCTGATGAGTCAGGAATCAGAGCCCAGCCATTTACTTCTCCGGTGTGCTTCAGCCACTTGTGAAATGATGAAAAACTATGAAAATTCAGAGACGAAAGATCATGTAAAAAAAAAAAAGTCAAATATTTGGGGAAAGACTAGTTTCCCTTGGTGTCCATAAATCCACACCTCTGGTTTTAATTGAAGACAATCACAGTAAGGAACTAAATTATTCAGCAGACATTTTTTGATAGATATAAACAGCTGCATTGGACCTTTTAAAATATCCCACTAGTGGCCATGGTTGACTTATTTTAAGAAAAGCCATTGGTCGGTGGACATGAAGTCGAAGATCTTTGAAAGCCTGATGGGAACATTGTTACAGGAAATAATCACTCATCTGGTGGAGGTTAGCATAGGGCTAACGTGTGCCAGGTTATCTGATAGGTCCAGCTACAATGTAGCGTTCTATCACGTGCAAGTAAATCAAATACTTAAATAGGCTAATACGCATTTTGAGACTTTAAATGTGAACTGTTTGTAATGTTCGCAAGTATGGCCCCTATTAAGTTTATCATCATTCTGGAACAATGTCTGTGTGTGCACCCGCGCTCTCGTGTGTGTTTTATTGCATGTCTTTTGAATTTAGAGCGAGACTGCATTAGCTCATGGAGGAGCTGGTAGCTGTTAGTCAGGTGAGCTGTTAAGCACTAAATCTGTGCAAACAGATCGGCCCTACTCTCTGTCAAAGCCAAATCCTCTTTATGGCCTGGTCTTCGGCCTTCACACATACCACTACTACACACTATAGTAACCCTCTGTAACATTACCACAATCGGTCAGATTACAATTGATGTACAGTGAAGGGAATATAGACAATCCTCTGGTCTTATGTCAGCATTGAACTTCCCTATTTCCTATATCCCCTTTTGTGTCTAACCCTTCGACTCTGAATCAGAGGTAGAAATGGAAGGGTCAAAGGGTTGAGCAGTAAAGAGCAAAACAATCCAGATGATAAACAGACCCTCCACACTATCCCGCTCTCCTTCCATCCCTCCACACTATCCCTCTCTCCTTCCATCCCTCCACACTATCCCTCTCTCCTTCCATCCCTCCACATTATCCCTCTCCTTCCATCCCTCCACACTATCCCTCTCCTTCCATCCCTCCACATTATCCCTCTCTCCTTCCATCCCTCCACATTATCCCTCTCCTTCCATCCCTCCACACTATCCCTCTCCTTCCATCCCTCCACACTATCCCTCTCCTTCCATCCCTCCACACTATCCCTCTCCTTCCATCCCTCCACACTATCCCTCTCTCCTTCCATCCCTCCACATTATCCCTCTCCTTCCATCCCTCCACACTATCCCTCTCTCCTTCCATCCCTCCACATTATCCCTCTCCTTCCATCCCTCCACACTATCCCTCTCTCCTTCCATCCCTCCACATTATCCCTCTCCTTCCATCCCTCCACACTATCCCTCTCTCCTTCCATCCCTCCACATTATCCCTCTCCTTCCATCCCTCCACATTATCCCTCTCCTTCCAGCCCTCCTTCTCCCTCCATATTGTGAAAATGAATCAGTTCTTGCTTTCTGATCATAATGAATAAGATTACATGGACAGGGAAGTCCTTGTCCAAGATCAACAGTCCTACTCAATGTTGGAATACAGGCCCAGGACTCATCCACTGCCCACCACTACACATGCTACGTGCATTCATCACCCTCATGTAGTATATCGAAGAACTGCAAAATGACCAAATAGCGCTCTCCTGTGCTCAATTACAGACATTGTTCATATTCTTCCTCTGATTTATTATAAACATCAGACAATACAATCCTTTATTTCCTCATGAATCAAAAAATATAATCAATCATCTGTGTACTATGGCAGTTGGGTTTCAGGCACAGGTGTTAACACAATTGGCAGGTTGAAACTTATGCAGTTCAGTGAATGAGAGACTGACCCACTACTGTGGACACTCATCAGCCCTCAATTTATGTTGTACAGCTGTGTCCACTGTTCTGATGACTCTTACTGATTACTCTCACTCATTTCATAAATATTAATCCGTAAGAGTATATTGATGCACCCAAAATACTGTCAGTTTAAGATAAATATCTTTTTTTTTTCTTGGGCTGTGTCTCAATCAACCACATCCGCCTATGTCGACATTCCACATCTGAGGTGGAAGGTGACTGAGCTCCAGTGGTGTTTGTCAGACCGAGACATCTCAAAAATTGGTCTTCTCACAAAGAAATCTTATTCCTTATGATATATTTTTGAACTGTCTTTTTTTGCCATTATGTATTATATTCAATGCGTTTCTATGGGCTATAGTAGTAAAGACCAAATTCAATATTTTAAGTAATAAAAAAAAAGATTAGCTAAAACCAGGTGTACACCACACAAATTTCCAAATCCTATTGCTGAGCCTGTCACATTAAAACAACTGTCTTTCCTGAAGTTTTTAAGTCTAGACAACGCAGTGGTGCGCTCACGGAATGACATGGCAAGGCAGGGGTCACACACTATAAGATTCTTCACTTGGTCGTTAGAGTTGTATCGAGAATCCTGTCTCGCAAAAATAATTATGTTATGTATAATTATTAGCTTAGAAGAACCCTCCCACCCACCAAAATAATTAGACTTTAACACTTTATAATTTATGTATTTTTCTTTTAAAGTTATAGCTTAGTCAATCATACTAGGTCCTTGATGCTCTTTGGTTGTGACATCACAGCTTGGCCTTAGGCACAGAGTCAGGGCTGGGGTAGAGGTGTTGCCGTAGGAAGCTAAGGATCTTCTCCCAACAGTCTTCCTGAGCATCGGCATGCGGCTTGGTGTACCCTCCCCATAACATGATCACTGCAACACACACACAATCATTAGTTACATTGGAAGTAAAGAATTGGTTAATATATATATATATCTTAGTTCAGGTGTGTATACTATATGTGTGAGCTTTGTGAACAGTACCTTTCTGTCGTGTTTGCTGCAATATGAAGTTGCTGGCTCTGAAGTGGGGTGTGTAGGGCGGCTCAATGAGGTGTCCAGCATCAGGGTATTGTAGAATGGTCAGCAGGTGCTCGTTACCCGCTGCACGCATCATCTGGGTCATCTGCAGGTGTCGTGGAAAATTGTCTCAGAAATATAACTCTTACAAGAACGTGTGAATTCAATATAGACTTTAATACAAAGTAGCAAAGCTGAGCCCTTCCATGGAAGGACCCTATCACAAACGTAACAGAGCCCCTCCATGGAAGGACCCTATCACAAACGTAACAGAGCCGAGCCCTTCCATGGAAGGACCCTATCACAAACGTAACAGAGCCGAGCCCCTCCATGGAAGGACCCTATCACAAACGTAACAGAGCCGAGCCCCTCCATGGAAAGACACCAACTTCTGATATTACAGAGTCCTGCCTTTATAAGATTCTGTCTTTGCATAACATATAGAGTCCCCTCCCTCTATATGAAAATAGCTTCCCTTGACCTTTCTCCATTGTTTTCTTTTCATCTCAGAACTTGCTTGTTAACACCCACACCTGACAGCTGTATAGGTTATATTGGTAGCGGGGCCCTGGTCCTATATGTTCCATTCCTTATATAGCCATTCTGTCTCAGCTTTTCAAAGTGGAAAGCCTAGATGCTGCTAATATTGGAAATGTAATCATAGTCATGAGTTTTGCTCCCACACAGGTCAGAGGTCACATTCAGCATCAATCACAATTATTGATTTCATAGGAAGCTTGTAATCATGTTTGTGTGTGTACTCACGTCCTTGGCAGACTCCACTGTGGCCCAGTTCTGATCATCCTCCCCGACGACCAACATCAATGGACACTTTATCCTCCCCATCTGTCAGAAGACACGGCAATGAGTAAACAAACCCACAGTGTGGGTGTTTGTGTGTTGACTTACATCCACTTTCTCTCCAAGGTCGGTTGGGATGGGCAGAATGATGTCTCTCCAGACCACACGGCCCTCTTCATCAAATCGGGTCTTATACCCATCCCTGACAATAAATAATTGTGTTTTTAGTCTCTATATCTTCATTTGGGCTGTATGTCACAAGCTTCATAATCACGGTACTTTACACCTTCACTTTGAACAGTTTTGGGTTTATTTATCATACTCACACCACTCACTTGTTCATCTTTCTAAACACCTCGCCGATAGCCTTGTTGACAGGGTTGACGTGACTCCCACTGATACACACACAGCATTTGGGCTGGAATACACACAGTATTTATAGTTTACACACTAAAACAAACTCATAAGCATATGCACATGGTCAGTGTTGGGACAATAACGATTACTGAATCTGAATTCACTCTATAAATACAAAGCTCCAATCTGGAGGAAAACGAGGAGAGTACAGTGCCTTGCGAAAGTATTCGGCCCCCTTGAACTTTGCGACCTTTTGCCACATTTCAGGCTTCAAACATAAAGATATAAAACTGTATTTTTTTGTGAAGAATCATCAACAAGTGGGACACAATCATGAAGTGGAACGACATTTATTGGATATTTCAAACTTTAACAAATCAAAAACTGAAAAATTGGGCGTGCAAAATTATTCAGCCCCCTTAAGTTAATACTTTGTAGCGCCACCCTTTGCTGCGATTACAGCTGTAAGTCGCTTGGGGTATGTCTCTATCAGTTTTGCACATCGAGAGACTGAAATTTTTTCCCATTCCTCCTTGCAAAACAGCTCGAGCACAGTGAGGTTGGATGGAGAGCATTTGTGAACAGCAGTTTTCAGTTCTTTCCACAGATTCTCGATTGGATTCAGGTCTGGACTTTGACTTGGCCATTCTAACACCTGGATATGTTTATTTTTGAACCATTCCATTGTAGATTTTGCTATATGTTTTGGATCATTGTCTTGTTGGAAGACAAATCTCTGTCCCAGTCTCAGGTCTTTTGCAGACTCCATCAGGTTTTCTTCCAGAATGGTCCTGTATTTGGCTCCATCCATCTTCCATTCAATTTTAACCATCTTCCCTGTCCCTGCTGAAGAAAAGCAGGCCCAAACCATGATGCTGCCACCACCATGTTTGACAGTGGGGATGGTGTGGTCAGGGTGATGAGCTGTGTTGCTTTTACGCCAAACATAACATTTTGCATTGTTGCCAAAAAGTTCAATTTTGGTTTCATCTGACCAGAGCACCTTCTTCCACATGTTTGGTGTGTCTCCCAGGTGGCCTGTGGCAAACTTTAAACGACACTTTTTATGGATATCTTTAAGAAATGGCTTTCTTCTTGCCACTCTTCCATAAAGGCCAGATTTGTGCAATATACGACTGATTGTTTGTAAGTCGCTCTGGATAAGAGCGTCTGCTAAATGACTTAAATGTAAATGATTGTTGTCCTATGGACAGAGTCTTCCACCTCCAGAGTGATCATGGGCCTCTTGGCTGCATCTCTGATCAGTCTTCTCCTTGTATGAGCTGAAAGTTTAGAGGGACGGCCAGGTCTTGGTAGATTTGCAGTGGTCTGATACTCCTTCCATTTCAATATTATCGCTTGCACAGTGCTCCTTGGGATGTTTAAAGCTTGGGAAATCTTTTTGTATCCAAATCCGGCTTTAAACTTCTTCACAACAGTATCTCGGACCTGCCTGGTGTGTTCCTTGTTCTTCATGATGCTCTCTGCGCTTTTAACGGACCTCTGAGACTATCACAGTGCAGGTGCATTTATACGGAGACTTGATTACACACAGGTGGATTGTATTTATCATCATTAGTCATTTAGGTCAACATTGGATCATTCAGAGATCCTCACTGAACTTTTGGAGAGAGTTTGCTGCACTGAAAGTAAAGGGGCTGAATAATTTTGCACACCCAATTTTTCAGTTTTTGATTTGTTAAAAAAGTTTGAAATAACCAATAAATGTCGTTCTACTTCATGATTGTGTCCCACTTGTTGTTGATTCTTCACAAAAAAATACAGTTTTATATCTTTATGTTTGAAGCCTGAGATGTGGCAAAAGGTCGCAAAGTTCAAGGGGGCCGAATACTTTCGCAAGGCACTGTAGGAGGGAGAGGCTCACACTGATGTCTTTGGAGTAGGCTGCCAAGTTGAGGGTGACTGACGCGCCAAAGGAGAGACCAAACAGAGCAACTCTGTCTTTCATCACCAGGGGGTGCTCCTGCAAAATCCTGAATGCTTCCTACGTAACAGAGAGATGGAGCAAGTTCAAGTGATAAGGATACAATGTAGGATCCAATGTAGCGGATGTGATGTAATATAACAGTGAGTCTGGGTAAATGGTCACAGGAGTGGACTCTTCCCTCTCAGGGCTGTTTCTGAACATTAAGACAAGCACAAGCATGTAGGCACACACAGAGTATGAGAATCACCTCAAAGTAGGTTTTTGATTCGATGTCTGAGGTTCTGATCTTGTCATGGGAAAGGTACTCTAGCGCCATGGAAACAAAACCGTGTGACGCCAGGAGGCAGGAGCGGTACTCCACCAGCCCCCCACCCCCTCCCCACATATCCAACACCCCAGGGAAGGGTCCAGGACCTGGGGGTAAGAAGAGGGTCCCTCGGACTCCATGTTCCCTGATGTCAATTCTGCACACACCCGGTGCCATGTACCATCGTTCTGTGACAACGGTCGCTAGAGGAGACTGCTTGCTGAAGCCCTCAGTCATGTGCCCACTGTACACAGAGATGTGTACCACCATAGGAGTGAGGACATCCATCTTTCTCAACCTGAGAGACAGAGAGTTTATTTGACTTGTCCAGCCGAGTCCGGTCACCCTAAATGATGTGTTTATCCTATGTAAAATTGACCGCAAATATTGAGGTGCATTGGTGTATTACCTGAGGCCTGTCCGACTGCCTGGAACAGGCTGCATGCTCCACAGTAGACCCATGGGCTCTGCTCCTTCATATGTTCCTCCAAGACTGGCATCCTTAGCAACTACAAAAACAACAGAAAAGAGAAAGAGGCTGGAGTTCCTGACTTGGACTTCGGAGTTGGATGACCATTCAAAACTATTTTTTTCTACTCAGAGCTCATTTTTTCAGATGTCAATTGTAGAGGTTGACTGATTATCATTTTTCAGCACCGATACCGATTATTGGAGGACCAAAAAAAGCTGATACCGATTAATGACAACTTTATATGTTTGTAATTAATGACAATTATAACAATACTGAATGAACACTTATTTTAACTTAACTCAATACATAAATCAATCCATTTAGTCTCAAATAAATAATAAAATATGTTCAATTTGGTTTAAATAATGCAGAAACAGTGTTGGAGAAGTAACAGTGCAATATGTGTCATGTAAAAAAGCTAACGTTTAAGTTCCTTGCTCAGAACATGAGAATATATGAAAGCTGGTGGTTCCTTTTAACATGAGTCTTCAATATTCTAGGAATTATAACTCATCGACTATTTCTCTCTATACCATTTCATATACCTTTGCATGTTCTTATAGGCACTATAGTATTGCCAGCCTAATCTCAGGAGTTGATAGGCTTGAAGTCAAACAATGCTGTGCTTCAAGCAAGAGCTGCTGGCAAACAGAGTAAAGTGCTGTTTGAATGAATGCTTACCACCGATCAGTCAGACTGCTCTTTCAAATCATAGACTTAATTATAATATAAGAAACAGACAGAAATACAAGCCTTCGGTCATTAATAGGTCAAATCCGGAAACCATCATTTCGAAAACAAAACGTTTATTCTTTCAGTGAAATACGGAACCATTCCATAATTTATTGAACGGGTGGCAACCCTAAGTCTAAATATCCCTGTTAAATTGCACAATGTATGTTGTCATAATTATGTAAAATTCTGGCAAATTAATTACGGTCTTTGTTAGGAAGAAATGGTCTTCACACAGTTCACAACGGGTCAGGCAGCCCAAACAGCTGCATATACCCCAACTCTGCTTGCACTGAACGCAAGAGAAGTCACACAGTTACCCTAGTTAATATTGCCTGCTAACATGAACTTCTTTTAACAAAATATGCATGTTTAAAAATATATACTTTTGTGTATTGATTTTAAGAAAGGCATTGATGTTTATGGTTCGGTACATTTATGCAACGATTGTTAAATCATCACCTGTTTGGCAAAGTTGAAGTAGGCTGTGATTAGATGATAAATTAACAGGCACCGCATTTATTATATACAATGCAGGGCAAGCTAGTTAACCTAGTAATATCATCAATCATGTAGTTAACAAGTGATTGTGAAGATCGTTTTTTTTTATATAAGATGCTAGCTAGCAACTTACCTTAGCTCCTTGCAGCCACAAGGTCCTTTTGATGCTGCACTCATGTAACAGATGGTCAGTCTAACACAATCTCCTCGTGGATTGCAATGTAATCGGCGTCCAAAAAGGCTGATTACCGATTGTTATGAAGACTTGAAAAATCGTCCATGCCGATTAAATCGGTCGACCGCTAGTCAGTTGTCTGTGGACTGGGGCTCCCGAATGGCGCAGCTGTCTAAGGCACTCCATCTCAGTGCTAGAGGAGTCACTACAGACACCCTGGTTCAATTCCTAGCTGCATCACAACCGGCTGTGATTGGGATCCTATAGGGCGTCAATCCCCATCCCGTCATACGGGTTTTGTAGGCCGTCATTGTAAATAAGAAATTATTTTACTCGGGAAGACAGTAAAGAACAATGGTTATTTTTTTTGGAAGTCTCAAGCACACTGAATGGGGCTTTCAAAACAACTGGGAACTCAGAGAAAAAAAACAGAGGTCAAATAATGAGGTCAGTGATCTTCAGGTAGGAAAGTCAGAGCTCTAGAAAGAGGCTGAGTTCCCGACTTGGAATTCCAAGGTTGATTGACAATTTTCAATGATTTGTCCTAGTCGGAGCTCGTCCCAGTTGCCTTGAACACACTGAAGTCGAATATTTCCAATTTCAGAGTTCAGTTGTATTGAACTTGGCATTAATGTGCTTGGGCGTGTTCATTGGTCACGCCTTTCACAGTGTGTTGCATTTCAACACTGATCCTACTCAGGACGACAGGTCCACTGCATGACCTTCACAACAACCATATTGGTTTTAATAACATCTATTTTGGCATCCTTTACTCAAGGTTTGCTGTGATGTTGTACTAACTTGATAGCAAGAGGGCAAACTAGCAGGCAATAAAATTGGCCAGCATCTCATGTTACAGTGCATGCTGATCTTATTGGCAACCACCAGGACAATGTGTAATTGAATTAAACAAGAGTATGGGATTTCATACAGAAGTTAGGCCAAGGCTACATCAAAGAACACGGTCTGTAAGCCCGGTCGGCGGTCACAAACCTACCTGTCACCGTGCCTTGGCCGTCGCTGGTGTAATGGCCGAACGCCTCCCAAAGGTCCTTATCCTCAGAGCGATGAAGGGAATGTAGTGTCACTGAGAGCGCTGGCGGTAAATTCCTCGCAACTACCTGGATCTTCTCATCCACGAGCCCCCGCATTGGCTGCACTGACAGAAGCGGGAAAGTCCCAACCATGGTGGACAAACACCTGTAGAAAAAAGACAGAAACCAAACGAACATTGGTAAAGATGGTGGGATTGACATCCCATTTTGTATTGGCTTTAACCTGTGAAAATCAAATCAAATGTATTTATATAGCCCTTCTTACATCAGCTGATATCTCAAAGTGCTGTACAGAAACCCAGCCTAAAACCGCAAACAGCAAGCAATGCAGGTGTAGAAGCACGGTGGCTTGGAAAAACTCCCTAGAAAGACCAAAACCTAGGGAGAAACCTAGAGAGGAACCAGGCTATGAGGGGTGGCCAGTCCTCTTCTGGTTGTGCCGGGTGTAGATTATAACAGAACATGGCCAAAATGTTCATAAATGACCAGTATGGTCAAATAATAAGAAGCACAGTAGTTTGAGGGTGCAACAGGTCAGCAACTCAGGAGTAAATGTCAGTTGGCTATTCATGACCGATCATTAAGAAAACAAAATTGGCTACGAGTCACATTCGCTTAAAACTTCGTGTCCACATTTACCTAGACTAAGTTATTCGACAATGACAAGTCAAATACATGCTGACATAGAAAACCGCTCTGTGTAGCTACATAATTCTGGTGCGAGTAGACAAGTTTACTCCTGCAAGAAAGTACAAAGTCCATGCGGCACTGCTCACAAAGTTACAGTAACTGGAAACCCATAGCGATAAAATGTAGGCCTATGCATGATTCATCTTCACAAATGCGGCAAGATTTTTCTCAAAGGACTGTTACTTACTTCACCGGTTAATAACAACGTAGACTACGTTAGGTTTATGCATTGCTTGGTAAGAGGGTCTGCTTAATAAGCGTCAGTCAGCAACACTGAAACGGTACTTCCGGGTCTCTGAATTTCTGACAGTTTCAAGATAAAAGTTCCTCACGTAATATAAAAGAATAATTAACCTCAAAAGTCTACCCTCATGATACACTAACACACGAGGCAGCGCGGTGAAACACCGCTTCCCATTAATTTCAATGGAAGGAAAGCAGAGGGCAGGGGTCCTTTGGGTGCGGGAGGCGGTGAAAAATATCGACTTTTCCCAACGTTATGCAAATCACCAGCGGCGATTGCAAAAGATGTAGAATATGTTACGAATTTGCAGGGCATATGATATGTTACAAATTGTAGTTAGATGGCTAACATTAAATAGCTGGATAACGTAAATTAGGCTAGGGGTTAGGATTAAGTTTAGGAGTTAGGTTAGAGGAAATATTAGCTAAAAGGGTTAAGGTTAGGGGAAAGGTTAGCTAACATGCTAAGTAAGCTAAAAACTAGTGGAAAAGTTGCAAAGTATGTAAAATGCTAAAGTTTTCTGTGATGAGATTCGAATTTGCAAACGTTTTCGGTTGTTAGATGTTGGTGTTATAGGCCCACCCATCCACCCTGACAAGTAACTATCTGTTTTATGTAACCATAACAACTGTAACACATATTAATTTCAGTCTCACGGATTTCGTTTAATTATGTTACATCTAGTATATAAGACCAGGCTGCAACACGTGGCTCTATCTTTTGAATAGTTTAACCTACAAAATATTATGCCCCATCACTGAAATTTAAGACCCCCAGGAACACATCTTTATGTACATACTGTTTCCCTCTACTATAAACACAAGCCGTTAGAAATGAGTGTACAAGACCAGGCACAAAATTAGACTGGGGAAGACAGAACATCAATGATGATGTTCTTTTCAACTCAGAAGACCATAGGACATTATTGCCTGATGATCATCTTAACTTCCCAATACATTTCTGATGAATTTCAGTCACCATACTGTCTTCAGAATGAAATGCTGTCAAAAAATGATGTAACTGATTGGTAATCGACTGTCATAACCCAAATTACAAAAGTTAACATTTGCCGTTGATTACATAACTTTGTTTGCATGTCAATATGTTGTGGCATGCATGGTGTGGGTGCAGTGTCCAGATGAACCTTTCCAAGTGCTTTGATTGGTTGGGAATGGCAGGGCTATGATGGATGATGGATAACTAAGGGAGGCTTAACAGTCAAACTAACAGGACTCAAGGGAAATTCAAGGTACTGTGGGGAAGTTTAGGTTAGCGAGGAGGGGAGCAAGATGGACTGTCCTGAGTGAAATAGCCAAGGGGTCCCAAATGGTCAAGACTATCAAAAGCCTATTCTTATTGCCAGATCTGTTTTCCCTATCAGTCACTGCATGTGCGTCTTCAACTATTTTAGTTACCATTTATTTATAAGCTATATTTAGTGGCCTGGTAGCTAGGGTCTCTTTTTAAGGGGAAGTCTATAATAAAAACTGTTATAAAAGACAAATCTTTGTTTTCTTTATTATTTTGGTTAGGTCAGGGTGTGATGAGGGTGGTTTGTTTAGTTTTTGTATTGTCTAGGGGTTTTTCTATTGCCTAGGGGTTTTGTGTTTATATGTCTATGGTTGCCTAGATTGGTTCTCAATCAGAGGCAGCTGTTTATCGTTGTCTCTGATTGGGGACCATGTTTAGGTAGCCATTTTGCCTAGGGTATTTGTGGGTTATTGTCTATGTGTAATTGCCTGTTAGCACTTATGTGTATAGCTTCACGGTTTGTTTTTGTTTCAGTGTTTCGTTCTTTAATAAATCAAGAATGTACGCTTACCACGCTGCGCCTTGGTCTCCTCCTTACGACGACCGTGACAGTGGGTGCTTATATTTGTTCTATTTCACACATGCACACGTGTGTATTATATGCACGTGTGAATTTGAATTGTTTTTTTGGATATCCCAACCCCCGAGACACCCTCAGAGTGGGGTCACGGTGAGTGTCTGCCATTATTAACAGTAACCCTGGAGAAATTAGGCTTACGTGCCTTGCTCAAGGGCACCTGGACAGATATTTCACCTTGTTTGCTCGGGAATTAAGAAAGCAACCTTTTGGATACTGGCTCAATGCGCTAACCGCTAGGCTACCAGCTGCCCTGGGTAATGTACGTGTGTTTCTTTTAGGAAACACAGACACAGCAGCACATTTTGGGAATGTGAACTTGACCCTAGAAAGGGAGTAGGCAGACATGCACAGTCTTACACACACACACCTGAGGGAACAGGGCAACAAAAGGACAGGGAGAACTCAGTGAACCTTAGTGAATCACTAGCCAAACTAATCCCGTTACCCCAGGGGAAATGTCATTCCGGCTTTCAAATTACTCTTGGAAGATGTAACAGTAGAATGCACAAGGTGCAATTGCGAGATTTGGTAGTGTGTCATCAGTTTTCCTCTTGTCATGTAAGTCATTGCATACCTTAGAGAGTTATTTATAACTTTACAGTGCCTTGCGAAAGTATTCGGCCCCCTTGAACTTTGCGACCTTTTGCCACATTTCAGGCTTCAAACAAAGATATAAAACTATTTTTTTGTGAAGAATCAACAAGTGGGACACAATCATGAAGTGGAACGACATTTATTGGATATTTCAAACTTTTTTAACAAATCAAAAACTGAAAAATTGGGCGTGCAAAATTATTCAGCCCCCTTAAGTTAATACTTTGTAGCGCCACCTTTTGCTGTGAATACAGCTGTAAGTCGCTTGGGGTATGTCTCTCAGTTTTGCACATCGAGAGACTGACATTTTTTCCCATTCCTCCTTGCAAAACAGCTCGAGCTCAGTGAGGTTGGATGGAGAGCATTTGTGAACAGCAGTTTTCAGTTCTTTCCACAGATTCTCGATTAGATTCAGGTCTGGACTTGGCCATTCTAACACCTGGATATGTTTATTTTTGAACCATTCCATTGTAGATTTTGCTTTATGTTTTGGATCATTGTCTTGTTGGAAGACAAATCTCTGTCCCAGTCTCAGGTCTTTTGCAGACTCCATCAGGTTTTCTTCCAGAATGGTCCTGTATTTGGCTCCATCCATCTTCCCATCAATTTTAACCATCTTCCCTGTCCCTGCTGAAGAAAAGCAGGCCCAAACCATGATGCTGCCACCACCATGTTTGACAGTGTGGATGGTGTGGTCAGGGTGATGAGCTGTGTTGCTTTTACGCCAAACATAACGTTTTGCATTGTTGCCAAAAAGTTCAATTTTGGTTTCATCTGACCAGAGCACCTTCTTCCACATGTTTGGTGTGTCTCCCAGGTGGCCTGTGGCAAACTTTAAACGACACTTTTTATGGATATCTTTAAGAAATGGCTTTCTTCTTGCCACTCTTCCATAAAGGCCAGATTTGTGCAATATACGACTGATTGTTGTCCTATGGACAGAGTCTCCCACCTCAGCTGTAGATGTCTGCAGTTGATCCAGAGTGATCATGGGCCTCTTGGCTGGATCTCTGATCAGTCTTCTCCTTGTATGAGCTGAAAGTTTAGAGGGACGGCCAAGTCTTGGTAGATTTGCAGCGGTCTGATACTCCTTCCATTTCAATATTATCGCTTGCACAGTGCTCCTTGGGATGTTTAAAGTGGCAGTGGTGTAAAAATACTTTAAAGTACTACTTAAGTCGTTTTGGGGGGTATCTGTTCTTTACTATTTATATTTTTTTTAATTTTTACTTCACTACATTCCTAATGGAAATATTGTACTTTTAACTCCATACATTTTCCCTGACAACCAGAAGGACTTTTAATTACTTAACCGGACAGGAAAATAGTCAAATTCACGCACTTATCAAGAGATCATGTGGTCTTCCCTACTACTTCTGGCTTGGCGGACTCACTAAGCACAAATGCATCCTTTGTAAATAATCTGAGTGTGCCCCCAGCTATCCGTAAATGATTAAAACCAGAAAACAGTGCTGTCTGCTTTCAAGTGATTTTTACTTGTACTTTTGATACTTAAGTATATTTAAAACCAAATACTTTTAGACATATACTCAAGTAATATTTTACTAGCTGACAAACTTTTACTTGAGTTACTTTCTGTTAAGGTATCTAGGCCTTTTCTCTAGGACGACAAATGGGTACTTTTTCCACCACTGGTGTGTGGTCTTCACTTATTGTCCCATGTCAGATCGCGTTATATATTCCATATCTTTACAGCATAATGTCCTACAATCTCAGACATAATATGTAGAGGTGAAAGAGGTCACATTGAGATGGCAAATATAATGGCATTGTAACGGCTTTCATCGGAAGAAGAGGAATCGTCAGACCAAAATGCAGCGGGATACGTGTTCATCTTTATTTTAAGGAACTGAAAACTGAATACAAAAATAACAAAAAGGAAAACCCGAAACAGTCCTGCAAGGTGAAACAAACACTAAACAGAAATACAACTACCCACAACTAAAA
This sequence comes from Oncorhynchus masou masou, assembly GCF_036934945.1. NCBI lineage: Eukaryota > Metazoa > Chordata > Actinopteri > Salmoniformes > Salmonidae > Oncorhynchus > Oncorhynchus masou. Next base: position 9,456,495 of record NC_088237.1, on the reverse strand, counting down.
GTGGAAAAACAGGCTACCCAAGAATAGACAGCTGTCCCTGATTGAGAACCACACCCGGCCGAAACATAGAAATACAAAAACCTAGACATACAAACGTAGAATGCCCACCCAAATCACACCCTGACCAAACAACAATAGAAACATACAAAGAAATCTACGGTCAGGGCGTGACAGGCATGTAAAAATGGCACCGGAAGAGATGGCTGTCTTTTTATGGTCTCCTAACCAATTGTGTTATTGTGTGTTTTTTCGTGTTATTTGTAACTTATTTTGTACATAATGTTTCTGCCACTGTCTCTTATGACCGAAAAGAGCTTCTAGATATCAGAACAAAGATTACTCACCTCGTACTGGACAAAGATTTTGTTCTCTGGCAAGTCAGCCCAAATCCCTGTGATTCGCATGACAAGAGAGACGGAGATATAGGGAACAATGTACAAACATTGGATAACAAAATAGACGATCTACGATCATGAAAATCCTCACATTAAAATTAAAAACATTAAAAACTGTAATATCTTATGTTTAACCGATTAGTGGCTGAACGACGAAATTAATAACATACAGCTGACGGGGTTTACACTGCATCGGCAACATAGAACAGCCACTTCTGGTAAGACAAGGGTTGGCGGTCTGTGTATATTTATTAACAACAGCTGGTGCACGAAATCTAATAGTAAGGAAGTCCCGAGGTTTTGCTCGCCTGAGGTAGAGTATCTCATGATAAGCTGTAGACCACCCTATTTACCAAGAGAGTTTATTATCTATATTATTCATATGTCGCTGTCTATTTACCACCACAAACCGATGCTGGCACTAAGACCGCACTCAATGAGCTGTATACGGCCATAAGTAAACAGGACAACGCTCACCCTGAGGCGGTGCTCCTAGTGGCATCTTACATTTGCAATCAGAGGAAAAAACGACTTTAATGCATACAAAGGCCTCCATTTGAAACTTAAATAAAGCAAAAGTGGTCAGATGAATAAAGCAGTGGTCAGATGATTAGCTATAGGACTGTTTTGTCTTCACTGACATTTTCAACCTGTCCCTGACTGAGTCTGTATTACCAACATGTTTCAAGCAGACCACCATAGTCCCTGTGCCCAAGAACACTAAGGTAACCTACCTAAATGACTACTGACCCTTAGCACTCATGTCTGTAGCCATGAAGTGCTTTGAAAGGCTGGTCATAGCTCACATCAACATCATTATCCCAGAAACCCTAGACCCACTCCAATTTGCATAACGCCCCGACAGATCCACAGATGATACAATCTCTATTGCACTCCTCACTGCCCTTTCCAACCTGGACAAAAGGAACACCTATGTGAGAATGCTATTCATTGACTACAGCTCAGCATTCAACACCATAGTGCCCTCAAAGCTCATCACTAAGATAAGGACCCTGGGGCTAAACACCTCCCTCTGCAACTGGATCCTGGACTTCCTGACAGGCCGCCGCCAGGTGGTAAGGGTAGGTAACAACACATCTGCCACACTGATCCTCAACATGGGGGCCCCTCAGGGGTGCATGCCCAGTTCCCTCCTGTATTCCCTGTTCACTCATGACTGCATGGCCATGTACGACTCCAACACCATCATTAAGTTTTCCGACGACACAACAGCCTGATCACCAACGAAGATGAGACAGCCTATAGGGAGGGGGTCAGAGACCTGGCCGTGTGCTGCCATCATAACAACCTCTCCCTCAACGTGATCAAGTCAAAGAAGATGATTGTGGACTACAGGAAATGGAGGACCGAGCACACCCCATTCTCATCGACAGGGCTGTAATAGAGCAGGTTGAGAGCTTCAAGTTCCTTGGTGTCAACATCACCAACAAACTAACATTTACATTTACATTTAAGTCATGTTCCAAACACACCAAGACAGTCATGAAGAGGGCACGGCAAAGCCTATTCCCTATCAGGAGACTGAAAAAACTTGGCATGGGTTCTCAGATCAGTAATCTTCACTGTGTGCACAGCTCGGTACACGAGATGGTGCTGACGATGCTGCCTGAACTCTTCCAGATAAGCCTATTCTTGGTCACAAGTGCCATCGCAATCTTGCTCTTCTGGGTCTAGTACTTTATGTTCAGCCAGATTGATCGGCAGATGAAGCTGTAGCAGAGCATGAGCACAGCCATGGCCACGAGGAAGATGCCCACGGTGCTCCAGGTGATGTAGGCGAGCACACCCCATGGCTGGATGAAGTGTACCCAGCAGTCATACACGGCCGAGCCCGGGCGGACCTCGCTCAGGGAGAAGTTAAAATACTGGGACATGCTCAGGGCAAGACTACACACCCAGGTGGCTCCGATCATCAAGTAGGAGCACTGCGTGGGCTAGTGAAGGATCTGCATCGGGTGACAGATGGCGATGTAGCGGTCCAGTGTCATCATCACCAACATGTAGGTGGACGCGAACATCCCTCGCACCTGCAGGTGTTTGATGATGTGACACAGGAAGTCAGGCCCACAGGAAGTCAGAGCTGTGGCAAAACCTGGAAAATGCCACTACCAAGTCCGCGAGGCTCAGGTGTTTCATTTGAAAATAAAAATAAAAGAGAGCCGCACACTCTTGGAGCTCAGATGCAAAAATGTAATACCAACGTTTCGACAGCCAAGCTGTCTTCATCAGGGTATAATCACAAACACTGCGGGATGACTCGTTTATATAGTGTCAAAGGACATAGGTGTCTGTAATCATGGCCAGGAGTGGCCTAATATCATTGGTTAATAATCAAATACAGAAATAAAAGAACTACAGAAATAAAATAACTTAAAATCAAGAAATTCAACCAAGACAAAAAAGACTACTCCTGGAGAAACCCTGACAAAAGAGGTCCTGCTCCCCCTCTCCATGACAGACGCAGGAGGGATGCCGCTTACTTCTATCCACCCTTGTCTGATCAACGCTCGACAACCAGCGCCTCATCGGCTTCCAGCGGTAGTTTTTTATCCAACGAGAGACTGGACGGACGGAAGGGCGGAAGAGGCCGCAGGCACGCGCATCGACGAGATGTCGCACCCGACGGGGTAAAAAGAAACGAATATCAGAGGCAGAGGAGACCGTTCACACGGTCCCAGAACCCACGGGATTGAGTGTCTTTAATTTATCAAGCAAGATATTGAGCCCTGCCCATGTCTCTTTGCTTAATAAAGGGTTATCTGTTGTGCCTACAACTCAGTGCAACGATTTTGATGTTAAGGTAGACATGTTTAAGTTTTTTAGAAACATCCGTTTAAGGGAATACTTTAGCTCCCCTAATTCTGACACTTCTATTGAACCAGTAGGTTGCTCTCCTGCACATACTCCGACTCCTTTTAGAAGCAAGAGTTATTTTATACCTCCAGCCAATCGCAATCACTCTATCGAGACATATTGCAGACTTGTGGAACATGATGTTGGACTTCTCCTTAAGAATAAACAGGTATCCAAATATTTCCCTAATTTACCCAAGAATGAAAAACAAGCTTTGCTTGATTTACAATCTGATACGTCAGTCCTTATTCGTCCTGCTGATAAGGGTGGGTCGGTTGTACTCATGGATAGGACAGCTTATGTACATGAGTGTCATAGACAGCTGCTTGACAACACATTTTACAAGAAACTCAGAAGTGATCCCACTTCCCAATTTCAGAATACTATCTTGTCTGTCCTAGACGGGTATTTAAGTTCTGGTCAGATAACCAAAAAAGAACATGCATTTTTGGCTATTCAACACCCTAAAATTGCCACTTTCTATACATTGCCGAAATTACACAAGAATGTTACACAACCTCCAGGGCGCCCTATTGTAGCGGGCATTGATGCAGTAACGGCCCCTCTATCTACTTTTGTTGGCTTTTTTATTAGACCACTCGCAGAACAGCTACCCTCCTTTGTAAAGGACACCAGCAGTATGATCTCTATCATTGAATCTCTTGATCCTCTCCCTGAGAATACCTTGTTAGTTACTTTTGATGTTGAGTCATTATACACTAATATTCCACACGAGGGCGGTATTGAAGCTATGGAACATTTTCTTTTACAACGTGACCCTAATGAACTACCTTCCAGTGCATGCATTGTAACATTGGCTGAAATAGTACTCACGCATAACTATTTCATGTTTCTTAATGACTTCTTTATTCAGATTAAAGGGACTGCTATGGGATCCCCCATGGCTCCTAACTATGCTAATTTGTATGTGGGTTACATGGAGAAACAGTCTATTTTCAATCCTCTCAAAAATGTTTTCTTGCCTCACATCATTATTTGGAAACGGTATATTGATTATATTTTTGTTCTTTGGAGGGGTGATGCTAAACAGCTCCAGGCGTTCCATGCTTTTCTTAACTCCTGTTCTGAGCATATGAGATTTACTATGCAATTTGATACACCTCTAATCAGTTTTCTTGATCTTCTGATCTTGTGTGAAGATAATGTTTTACACACTGATCTTTACATGAAGCCTACTGATCGTAACAGTTTGTTGAGGGCTGATAGTTGTCACCCACTTCCCTTGAAAAACAGTTTGCCCTACAGCCAATTCTGTCGAATCAAAAGAATTTGCAAAAAACAGTCCGATTTCGACAGAAATATGGCTGAGACGCAAAGCAAGTTCAAGGAGAGGGGCTACAAGAATGATCAGATTAATATTGCCATTGAGAAAATTCAAAACAAAATGAGACATGACCTTTTTCCAGGTAAGTCTCGCAAAAAGACGCATACTTGCGTTCTAACTACCCGCTATTCAAAGTGCTCTGAACAAATTAAGGGAATTGTTCACAAACATTGGCACATCCTAAAATCCGATGATAGTCTTGGTAATGTGTTTTCGGACCTTCCCTTGGTCGTATTCTCGCAGGGCAGAAATCTCAGAGACCAATTGGTACACTTTGATTTACGACCCCAAGATATTCCTGAACAACGTCTATTTGCGCCCCTACTGGATGGAAATTACAAATGTAATGGCTGTGCTCAATGCAATGGCACTTATAAATGTAGATCCTTCAAACACCCACAAACAGGGAAATCGATCCCAATAAAAGGTGTTATTACGTGCTCCACTAAGGCAGTTATTTATCTTATAACTTGTCCTTGTGGTAAAAATTATGTAGGTAAAACAAAGCGCGAATTAAAAGTACGTATCTCAGAGCACCGTAGCACCATTAGGTGTAAAAACTTGACTTATCCAGTTGCGGCCCACTTTTTGGAGGCAGGCCACTCGATTTCGTATCTGCGTTATATTGGCATCGAACATGTCACCCGCCCTAGGAGAGGGGGTGACCTTGATAATTTATTGTTAAAACGAGAGGCTGCCTGGATCTTTAATTTAAAGACCCTGGCGCCCTTCGGTCTCAACGTAGACTTTGATCTGAAGCCATTCTTGTGATTATTGTGACTTTGCCATTGTAATTGTGTGTAAACTTGTATAGTCAAATTAATCTATAATCGTATGCTATCCATTTGTTTGTATGCTGTTCTTTGCATGACATTTTAATATTTGATTATTAACCAATGATATTAGGCCACTCCTGGCCATGATTACAGACACCTGTGTCCTTTGACACTATATAAACGAGTCATCCCGCAGTGTTTGTGATTATACCCTGATGAAGACAGCTTGGCTGTCGAAACGTTGGTATTAAATTTTTGCATCTGAGCTCCAAGAGTGTGCGGCTCTCTTTTATTTTTATTTTCAAATGAAACACCTGAGCCTCGCGGACTTGGTAGTGGCCTTTTTCCAGGTTTTGCCACAGCTCTGACTTCCTGTGGGCCTGACTTCCTGTGTCACATCATCAAACACCTGCAGGTGCGAGGGATGTTCGCGTCCACCTACATGTTGGTGATGATGACACTGGACCGCTACATCGCCATCTGTCACCCGATGCAGACCCTTCACTAGCCCCCTTCACTAGCCCACGCAGTGCTCCTACTTGATGATCGGAGCCACCTGGGTGTGTAGTCTTGCCCTGAGCATGTCCCAGTATTTTAACTTCTCCCTGAGCGAGGTCCGCCCGGGCTCGGCCGTGTATGACTGCTGGGTACACTTCATCCAGCCATGGGGTGTGCTCGCCTACATCACCTGGAGCACCGTGGGCATCTTCCTCGTGGCCATGGCTGTGCTCATGCTCTGCTACAGCTTCATCTGCCGATCAATCTGGCTGAACATAAAGTACTAGACCCAGAAGAGCAAGATTGCGATGGCACTTGTGACCAAGAATAGGCTTATCGGGAAGAGTTCAGGCAGCATCGTCAGCACCATCTCGCGTACCGAGCTGTGCACACAGTGAAGATTACTGATCTGAGAACCCATGCCAAGTTTTTTCAGTCTCCTGATGGGGAATAGGCTTTGCTGTGCCCTCTTCATGACTGTCTTGGTGTGTTTGGAACATGTTAGTTTGTTGGTGATGTTGACACCAAGGAACTTGAAGCTCTCAACCTGCTCTATTACAGCCCTGTCGATGAGAATGGGGGTGTGCTCGGTCCTCCATTTCCTGTAGTCCACAATCATCTTCTTTTACTTGATCACGTTGAGGGAGAGGTTGTTATGATGGCAGCATACGGCCCCCACATCACCAACCGCCTCTAAACATCCTTGGACACAAAAACAGCAGAGAGAAACAACATGTATGGAAAACATTATTGTTTGCATGGGTGGACCAAATTCCCTAGCTGACAAGGTAAAAATATGTCTTTCTGCCCCTGAACAAGGCAGTTAATTAAAACATAATTCTCCAAAAGCATTCAATTAGGATTAAATTAGGATTCAATTAGCATTCAATTAGGATTCAATTAGCATTCAATTAGGATTTTAGCTGCAGATTTGAATACAACATTCTAGGTATTGGGAGGCACAGTAGCTGTACACTAGTGGAAATGTTTTAATTATGTTCTCTGGTAGGCCGTCATTGTAAATAAAAATTTGTTCTTAACTGACTTGCCTAGTTAAAGTGAAAAAATATAAATCATGTCCAATTTTAAATTCATATTAACACCTCCTACAGAATATGCTTTGGCAAGATTTTGAGTGATTACATTTCAAAATATTCTATAAAACAATATTTTGAGTGGAAAAGACTCCAGTGGTCATACATAATTCATATACTCACCAAACATCTATTATTCTTTGTAGACTGAAACGTCACTGTAGGCATGATACAGCTTGTGATATCTAGACTTGCACTGGCAAAACAATACGTTACATTAGCTACCTAAATGTGACCTGAACTCCACTGAAGAGTAATAGAGAATGGAGACTTTTAACTTGAAAACGTTCAGGATACCTCTTTAATTTGTCCCTAATTCCGTGTTTGTTCGTGTTGCACTCCTCACAGGCCATTTGGTGTAAATAATTTTTGTTGGTGAGATGAAACTGCCACAACTCTGAAAGGTATTATTGAATTGCAACAAAAGATTTGTTCAAGCCTAAAATGTTAGTCCGTAATTGTAACATGGTGTTAGTATGTTCACACATTAAATTTCACGTTTATGTTTCATGCATGGATTTTCTTACGATCCCAAAAATGTACGTATGGATTTTATTACGATCCTAACGATATGTATGTTCAACCTTTTGTCAGCTATCCGGCTCCATACTTCAGCCTCAAACTGAACTGTCAAACCAAAGTGTTCTCATCCCTCGGCATCTAAACCTGACTGCTTACTGGACATCGTACCTTCAGCTTCATACATCAGACTCGGATTTTTCCTGTGCCTGCCACACCATGGGGCGGCAGGGTAGCCTAGTGGTTAGAGCGTTGGACTAGTTACCCGAAGGTTGCGAGTTCAAACCCCCGAGCAGACAAGGTACAAATCTGTTGTTTTGCCCCTGAACAGGCAGTTAACCCACTGTTCCCAGGCCGTCATTGAAAATAAGAATTTGTTCTTAACTGACTTTCCTGGTTAAATAAAGGTAAAATAAATAAATAAAATATTGACATGCAAAAAAGATTATGTAATCAACGGCAAATGTTACTGGATATTGGCAAGAACTGGAACACACTGTTGTACACATCAATTCAGAGCATCCCAAACATGTTCAATGGGTGACATGTCTGGTGAGTCTGTAAGCCATGGATTTTCAGCTTGCAGAAATTGGGTACAGATCCTTGCGATATGGGGCTGTGCATTATCATGCTGAAACATGAGGTGGTGGCAGATGAATCGCACGATAAAGGCAATGGCATGTTGTCCAAGGTTTATGCCTTCCCATACCATAGCATACTCAAAATCCAATATGGCGTAGCAATCAGACTTCTTGTCCTGTCGTGTCCCATATATCATTTTACATATTTTTCGTCACATTTCCTTTAAAATATTTTGCTAAACCTCAACATCTAAATACTCTCCTGCAACCCGCATCACCCAATGTGGCGTGGATCTGCCAGCGGTCATCAGCAAACCTTCAGATCGGAAAGCTCTCGCCAGTTCGAACAACGTGACTCTAACCAGAGCACAACGGACCTGTTATTTTTATCCCCGGATTCCTACCGCAAACTGAACATTTTCATCTGGATCTTCACAACTAGCTAACCGCAATCCCGGTTGACTACTCCTGGCTAGCATTTCCATCCCAGAGCAAGCACCAATTAGCTTGAAGCAAGCCCGACCAGGGCTCTTGTGCGACCACCGAGGTATACTCCTGGGCTACAATATCCGGACCCCTTCTACAGCCGGTACGGGGCATGGAACCCCGCAGATCCCCTACGACTGGAACACCGACATAATCTGCCTGAAGACTCCAACAGGCACATCAGGCGCGACACCCGCTGAAGGCCCATTATGCTAACCAGCTAGGCCTGCTAGCTGCCTAGAGCTACTTGGAACCCTACTAATTCCACGACTGGTCCATCGACGTCACCGTACGAAGAGGCAAAAACAGACTTACCCCCATCGCGACGTCCCCCAAAGGTTAACTTTCTAGCCCCTGCTATCTGCTTGCTAACCTGGTCTGCTAACTGCTAGCTTGCCGGGCCCAGTCTGTTAACTGCTTGCTTGCTAACCCGGTCTGCTAACTGATAGCACCTGCTAACTGCTTGCTAACCCGGCCTGTTAACTGCTAGCTTACCCCAGTCTACTAACTGCTAGCTGCCGGACCTGGCCTGCTAACTGCTAGCTTATCTGCCCGGTCTGTAACTGCTAGCCCATGCTAACTTCTTGCTTGCTAACCCGGCCGGCCTGCTAACTGCTAGCTTGCCCCGGTCTACTAGCTGCTAGCTTGTTTAGCCCCGACCTACTAACTGTTAGCTTGTTAGCGTCGGCCTACTAACTGTCTGAATCGCCGTGTCCCCAGCCAGCCCAACCACTCACTGGACCCATATGTTCACTTGGCTACGCATGCCTCTCTCTAATATCAATATGCCTCATCCATTACTGTCCTGGTTAGTGATTACTGTCTAATTTCACTGTAGAGCCTCTAGCCCTGCTCAATATGCCTTAACCAACCATGTTGTTCCACATCCTACATATGCGATGACATCACCTGGTTTATATATCTCTAGAGACAATATCTCTCTCTTCATTACTCAATGCCTAGGTTTACATCCAATGTACTCACATCCTACCTTACCTTTGTCTGTACACTATGCCTTGAATCTATGCTATCGTGCCCAGAAACCTGCTCCTTTTACTCTCTATTCTGAATGTGCTAGACGGCCAGTTCGTATAGTCTTTAGCCGTACCCTTATCCTACTTCTCCTCTGTTCCTCTGGTGATGTGGAGGTTAATCCAGGTCCTGCAGTGCCTAGCTCCACTCCCACCACCCAGGTGCTCTCATTTGTTGACTTCTGTAAACGTAAAAGCCTTGGTTTCATGCATGTTAACATTAGAAGCCTCCTCCCTAAGTTTGTTTTACTCACTGCTTTAGCACACTCTGCCAACCCAGATGTCTTAGCCGTGTCTGAATCACTGCTTAGGAAAACCACCAAAAATCCTGAAATCTCCATTGCTAGCTATAATGTTTTCCGCCAAGATAGCAACACCGCCCCCTTTGGCAGTTCTATCTACTGCAAATATTAGTCTGCAGAGTTCTGTATTACTATCTAAGTCTGTACCCAAACATTTTGAGCTTCTACTTCTAAAAATTCACCTTTCCAGAAACAAGTTTCTCACTGTTGCCGCTTGCTATAGACCTCCCTCTGCCCTCAGCTGTGCCCTCGATACCATATGTGAATTGATTGCCCCCCATCTATCTTCTGAGCACGTGCTACTTGGTGACCTAAACTGGGACATGCTTAACACCCCGGCCATCCTACAAACTAAGCTTGATGCCCTCAATCTCACACAAATTATTAATGAACCTACCAGGTACAACCCCAAATCAGTAAACACGGGCACCCTCATAGATGTCATCCTCACTAATTCGCCCTCCAAATACACCTTTGCTGTTTTCAATCAAGATCTCAGCAATCACTGCCTCATTGCCTGCATCCATAATGGTTCTGTGACCAAACGACCACCCCTCATCACTGTCAAACGCTCCCTGAAACACTTCTGCGAGCAGGCCTTTCTAATCAACCTGGCCGGGGTATCCTGGAATGACATTGACCTCATCCCGTCAGTAGATGATGCCTGGCTATTCTTTAAAAGTGCCTTCCTCACCATCTTAAATAAGCATGCCCCTCTCAAAAAATGTAGAACTAGGAATAGATATAGTCCTTGGTTCCCTCCAGACCTGTCTGCACTTGACCAGCACAAAAACATCCTGTGGCGTTCTGCATTAGCATTGAATAGCCCCCGTGATATGCAACTTTTCAGGGAAGTTAGGAACAAATATACACAGGCAGTTAGAAAAGCTAATGCAAGCTTTTTCAAACAGAAATTTGCATCCTGTAGTACTTACTCAAAAAAGTTGTGGGACACTAAAGTCCATGGAGAATAAGAGCACCTCCTCCCAGCTGCCCACTGCTCTGAGGCTAGGAAGCACTGTCACCACTGATAAATCCACTATAATTGAGAATTTCAATAAGCATTTCTCTACGGCTGGCCATGCTTTCCACATGGCTACCCCTACCCCGTTCAACTGCCCGGCACCCTCCACAGCAACTCGCCAAAGCCCCCACCATTTCACCTTTACCCAAATCCAGATAGCTGATGTTCTGAAAGAGCTGCAAAATCTGGAGCCCTACAAATCAGCCGGGCTAGACAATCTGGACCATCTCTTTCTAAAATGATCTGCCGAAATTGTTGCAACCCCTATTACTAGCCTGTTCAACCTCTCTTTCGTATCGTCTGAGATTCCCAAAGATTGGAAAGCTGCCACGGTCATCCCCCTCTTCAAAGGAGGTGACACTCAAGACCCAAACTGCTACAAACCTATATCTATCCTACCCTGCCTTTCTAAGGTCTTCGAAAGCCAAGTTAACAAACAGATTACTAACCATTTCGAATGCCACCATACCTTCTCCGCTATGCAATCTGGTTTCAGAGCTAGTCATGGGTGCACCTCAGCCACGCTCAAGGTTCTAAACGACATCATAACCGCCATCGATAAGAGACATTACTGTGCAGCCGTATTCATCGACCTGGCCAAGGCTTTCGACTCTGTCAATCACAACATTCTTATTGGCAGACTCGACAGCCTTGGATTCTCAAATGATTGCCTCGGCTGGTTTACCAACTACTTCTCTGATAGAGTTCAGTGTGTCAAATCGGAGGGCCTGTTGTCCGGACCTCTGACAGTCTCTAGGGGTGTGCCACAGGGTTCAATCCTCGGGCCGACACTCTTTTCTGTATACATCAATGATGTTGCTCTTGCTGCTGGTTATTCTCTGATCTACCTCTACGCAGACGACACCATTCTGTATACTTCTGGCCCCTCCTTGGACACTATGTTAACTAACCTCCAGATGAGCTTCAATGCTCTTAAACGCAAGTAAAACTAAATGCATGCTATTCAATCGATCACTGCCCGCACCTCTGGACGGCTCTGACTTAGAATACGTGGACAACTACAAATACCTGGGTGTCTGGTTAGACTGTAAACTCTCCTTCCAGACTCACATTAAGCATCTCCAATCCAAAATTAAATCTAGAATCGGTTTCCTATATCGCAACAAAGCATCCTTCACCCATGCTGCCAAACATACCCTCGTAAAACTGACCATCCTACCAATCCTCGACTTCGGTGATGTCATCTATAAAATAGCCTCCAACACTCTACTCAACAAACTGGATGCAGTCTATCACAGTGCCATCCGTTTTGTCACCAAAGCCCCATACACTACCCACCATTGAGACCTGTACGCTCTCGTTGGTTGGCCCTCGCTTCATACTCGTCGCCAAACCCACTGGCTACATCTACAAGTCTCTGCTAGGTAAAGCCCCGCCTTATCTCAGCTCACTGGTCACCATAGCAGCACCCACTCGTAGCACACGCTCCAGCAGGTATATCTCACTGGTCACTCCCAAAGCCAATTCCTCCTTTGGTCGTCTTTCCTTCCAGGTCTCTGCTGTCCATGACTGGAAAGAATTGCAAAAATTTCTGAAGCTGGAGACTCACATCTCCCTCACTAGGTTTAAGCACCAGCTGTCAGAGCAGCTTACAGATCACTGCACCTGTAAATAGCCCATCTGGAAACAGCCCATCTATCTACCTACCTCATCCCCATACTGGTATTTATTTATTTATTTTGCTCCTTTGCTCCCCAGTATCTCTAACTGCACATTCATCTTCTGCCAATCTACCATTCCAGTGTTTAATTGATATATTGTAATTAATTCGCCACCACGGCCTATTTATTTCCTTAACCTACCTTATTTGCACTCACTGTATATAGACTTTTTGTTTTCTTTTGTTCTACTGTATTATTGACTATGTTTTGTTTATTCCATGTGTAACTCTGTGTTGTTGTATGTGTCGAATTGCTACGCTTTCTTGGCCAGGTCACAGTTGCAAATGAGAACTTGTTCTCAACAAGCCTACCTCGTTAAATTAAGGTGAAATAAAAATGTTTTAAAAAAACAAAACATCTCCATCATGACACCATACACGCCATCTGCCTGTTAGAGGAATTTAATTCCTATATGTTCATTAACCAATTAAATTGTAACAAAGCAAAACACTTTGTCCGTTTCTAAGAATTTGTAAAGTTATTATTTGCATAAAATAGACAAAGATCAGTCTCACAATTAATCAGTAGTGTTTATTTCCTGAGAGCTCTGGTCATAATACCATGTACATTGGTTTATATACCTCACATTTCGTCATAAATGTCTCTCCTCCTCTCAGATACAATGGCAATATAGTTCAAAAGCCTTCTCACATTATATGCCACCTGTTAACCAATATACTACAAGCCCAAGGTCTCTCCCCTCCCTGGGTAGGGACAGAATGTCCTGTAAGGAACCCAGTATTCCAGCCGGTCTGACGATAGCTCCATTCGTTTATACCAAGGAACAGAAAGTCATTGTTCTAATTCTTGACTAAAACTACACACCTTATATTCAGTATTATGATTATAATAAGATTCATACATTCCTACAGTAACAGTAGTATTCTGTTTAGTTATAATTCTAAACTGAATGTATATATAATTTAGTCATTAGTCATAAAAATATCATAACATATCCACCCTATGACTAAATATTATACATCCAATCACACCTCTATTTTTATAAGAATGTTAAACACTATTTTATTAAAATATTAAAAAGCAAACCTCTATTTTTATTAGAACTATCTCTTGTTATCCAAATACATCCTAACAAAGACCAACATATGTATTACATTGACTGTTCCAGGCCTATATCAGAATCATAACTCTTCTTATCAGGATATTTGTTATCATCTTCATCAAAGAAACAGTGTAAACATCAAAACAAGAAACAAACTAAAATCCCTAAACATCAAATGGTCTCATCCAACTTAGGCTCCTCGTATGTGAAGGAACCGGATCCATCCGCTAGGTCTGGGGGCATGTATTCATCATTCCACTGGTCAGAGCTTGGAATCGGTCCGTATTCCACCATCTGTTGTGTCATCGATTTCTCCAGAGACCTAGAAATGAGACCTCTCACGCAATGAATAAGACAACAGCGGCACAAAACTAACAGTCACACAGGTGAAAGTTGCCCACAGCACAGTTATCATGACATTTTTCCATTTTCCAAACATACTGTCAAACCAATTAGTCAGAGAAGTATCCACCCCAAAGTTTTCTGCCAACTCGTGAGCTAGGGTGGTTAAACCAGCCAGGGCCTTGGTCACTGATCTGTCCGGAGCTGTGTTATTTGGGATGAATGTACAGCACATTTTACCGAATATCACGCAGCCTCTCCCTTTTCTGGCAACAACATATCTAATGTGATTCTGTTCTGCCAAGAAATCAGGCTGGTTGCTTCGGTCTGCTCTGCCAATCCTTTTATTGCATCTCTGGTATAATTGATGAAGCGTTGTTGATTATAATATATATATAATTAATCCAGTCCACATTCTTATTGAGAGTGGACCACCAGAAAATGCTTGACTCTAATCCAGCTAGGATCTGATTTCTTGCTTTGAACTCGTCTGGCACCCCCCGTGGAACCCCAATGTTATCAATATATACTATATCGTCAAAAGGCCCAGATGGAGTACTTCTTTTCTGCCGTTTGGCCAACACCTTATCATAGTGTTGAATGAGGATCAAAGGCATTCCCAAATGCACAAGAGCTCATAGGCCTGTCCAATTTGTAGGTAAATTTGTCCATAACGTCATTCCCCCACACAACCACCAGATGTCAGCCCTGGGCCTCTTTATTTTACTGAAATCCCTAGAGCTCAGCCAGCCTGTCAGATCGCTCATAGTCTCATCAGTGGTAACATTTTCTGTCCTATTGCAGGTGCTAACTTCCCCTACGTATCTTCCATAGGTGTTGTACCTGGCCACACAGTAATAAATTCCTCTTGCCACAGTAAAGGTTGGGAGCCTAGATCTAAGGGTACATGTGGATACAAATAGTGCAGATCAGAGCTTCTGTCATTATCTGTCATTCCTGCTTTCATGAGCAGCTTTACCATACAGGCCATACCCCTAAGTGAATTAACTCCATTAAGCGGATAAGGGATAGTTGTCAACTGAGGTTTAGCTGTGGCACAGGCATAACATTCTTCTTTAGCTACTGATCTGGCCATATATTGAATCCATTCCAACCATATGTTGGAATCCCCAAACCCAGTCTCCACCTCTATCACTTCCTTAAGGTCTCTTGTCTGAACTATTCGTACTGGTCCTTGGCCTTGGGTGATTACACTAGGAATGTCCTTTGTGTTAGGCAGATTAACTGAACTCCGGCCGACCATAGCTTACCACCACCTGGAACGGTACCATAGTATCAGTTGAAAACTGGTCGAAACCAACATACCATAACCTGAGATCCTGGGTCTTTACCGTTTTAATGGTAATTTTAATGGTAATTCGTACCTTTATTCTAACCCTAAACAGTCAGAAACTCCCACCTTTACTTGACTCCATGTGCTCCCAAATTGGGTGTGTGGGTTTACATAGCCATCCTTCTCAGTGTGAGCTATGACCTGATTCCATGAATTACACAGTGATTTACACAAATACCTTCCATAGAGACCCATGGTGGTAACCATGCCCCTGTTTCTCCACTGAGCTGCAAATACATGGACAGTGTTAAAAGCATAAGAACTATCAGTATGTATCGTAATACATTTACCCTTTCCCAATTCACAAGCCCTGGTAAGGGCAACAATTTCAGCTTGTTGAGCAGAGTAATTCTTTGGTAAAGCTTCAGCTTCAAGCACCTCAGTGTGAGTCACTACTGCATAACCAGTAGCATTTGAACCATCTGGGTTCTTTCTGGAAGACCCACCAACAAACATAGTTATTTCAGCATCTGGCAAAGGCAGATCAGTTAGATCTGGTCTGGGGAGAACTACTTTCTCCATCTCCGCTACCCAATCATGGGGACACCCATTGGTGGCTATCGGAATTAGGGTGGAGGGGTTCAAGGTAGTACATCGCTCAATTGTTAGATCTGGCATATTTAACAGAATAATCATACAAGACAAATGTCTAGCTGGTGACATGTGCGCCATTTTATGTTCTAATAACAAGATTGAGACGGCATGTGGGACCCTCAAAGTCAAATCATGGTAAAGTACTACAGAGGCTGAGTCTTCCACAGCCCGTCCTGCAGCAAACACAGGGGCATTGCTTGCGCCACCTGATCAAAACGGGAGGAACAATAGGCCACTGGCTTATTCTTCCCTCCGTGTCTCTGGGTCAACACTGATGTCATGAACCCCTCCATGCAATCCACAGTCTGTGTGAATTCACGGTCATTCACGGTCAAGACCCTTGTGCCCTTCGGTCTCAACGTAGACTTTGATCTGAAGCCATTCTTGTGATTATTGTGACTTTGCCATTGTAATTGTGTGTAAACTTGTATAGTCAAATTAATCTATGATCGTATGCTATCCATTTGTTTGTATGCTGTTCTTTGTATGACATTTTAATATTTGATTATTTGTCAGGATTTGGCCAGGGTTGTTCCGGTTTTTGGTCACTAGATGCCCCCATTGTGCTTTTTGACCTTTTGCTTTCCCTTGATCCCCATTATTATTTGCACCTGTGCCTCATTTTCCCTGATTGTATTTAAACCCTTAGTTTCCCTCAGTTCTTTGCTCTGTGTTTGTATGTTAGCACCCAGCCCTAGTATTCTGTGTACTCTTGTTGATCCCGGTGGACGCTCTTGTGGAATTCTGTTTTTTTGTTCTTGTTTATTTATTTTTGAGTATCTTTTGAGGCTTTTATGCCTTACCTACCACCTTGTGGATTTACCTTTTTGTCTTGGAGGATTACCTTGTGGATTACCTTGTTCTTGTGGAATTCCTTTTGAGGTTGTGGAGTTACATGTTTTCCTGAAGGACTTCACTTTTTACTTTATTAAATACACCGTCTCAAGTACTGCTGTGTCTGCCTCATCTTCTGGGTTCTGCTGACTATTCGTGGCTCAGTTGGTTAAGTGACTGTTTCTCACTCCGGAGACCCGGGTTCGTAACCGGGTCCTGACAATTATTAACCAATGATATTAGGCCACTCCTGGCCATGATTACAGACACCTGTGTCCTTTGACATTATATAAACGAGTCATCCCGCAGTGTTTGTGATTATACCTGATGAAGACAGCTTGGCTGTCGAAACGTTGGTATTAAAATTTTTGCATCTGAGCTCCAAGAGTGTGCGGCTCTCTTTTATTTTGAATTCACGGTCATACCTAGGGAATGCCAAAACAGTGTCTGATATCAATAGCTGTTTAATTGCCACAAACTGTTTCTCCGCTTCTCTTGTCCATACAATTTTGTATTTTGCTGTCATAGCCTTACCATAGATCAAATCACTAAGTAACCCTGTAGGCAATGGAAAGTGTGGGACCCACGCCGTACAATAGTTAATCATTCCCAAGAAACTCATCTGCTTTTAAGTGGTTTGGGTGCTTCTAGAATGGCTGTCTTTCTGGTTGAATTAAGTGTTCTCCCTTCCTGGGTTATGGTGTGTCCTAAATATATAACTTGTTCCTGTCAGAGCTGTAACTTTCTCTTAACTTTGTGACCTTGGTCTGCTAGGAAGAGGAACAGAGTAAGAGTATCCGCTTTATAGGCCTCGTGTGAGGAATTTGACAGCAGAATATCATCAACATGTATTAACATTTGGCTCCCCCGGGGAGGGTCGAATTTTCCAAGATTCCTAGTAAATGCCTGACTATAGATTGTAGGACTTCCCAAATAACCTTGAGCCAAATGGCTATACGTCCATCTTTGGCCTAAAAAGGTGAACCCGAACCACCCCTGGCTGTCTGGCTGTATCGGAATACTGAAGAAAGCATTAGCAAGGTCTATCACAGTAAAGTAAGCATTCTCAGACTTCAGTTGGTTTAACAGAGTGTGCGGGTCTGGTACACAAGATGTTCTTGGTATCACACTGTTATTGACCCCCTGTAGGTCCATTACCATTCTCCAGTCAGTGCCAGGGAACGCCTTCTTTACTGAATAAGAGGAGAGTTACAGAACGCTTCATCCCCTGGTATGATAACCCTTCCCTTTCTCAGCTGTTCAAAAATGGGTGTTAACCCTTTAACTGCTTCTGGCTTTAATGGGTACTGTTTTTGGTATATAAGGTATATAATTTGATTTTGGAACTACTTGCACCGGAGTTAGTCCTTTAATTAAGCATACATCAGCGGGACCCTGAGACCACAAATATTTGGGTATCTCGTTTCCTCCTGTTCCATGGTTAACAGGTATTCTGCCTCTCAGAAATCCCCCCCACTCTCACTCATGTGCACTGTGGGTGTACAGTTAGCTCTCCAGTTCAGTTTACGTCTATCTGTCTGTGGACGTTCTATGTTGCAAACCTCCCTCCCCAGTTACCCAGTCTGTTAGCCTTTTCACCTTTGTCTGGGTAGGAACAGAATGTCCTGTAATGAACACAGTATTCCAGCCGATCTGACAATAGCTCCATTCGTTTATACCAAGGAACAGAAAGTCATTGTTCTAATTATTGACGAAATCTACACACCTTATATTCAGTATTATTATAATCATAAGATTCATACATTCCTACAGTAACAGAGTAGTATTCTGTTTAGTTAAATCAAAATCAAATCAAATGTATTTATATAGCCCTTCGTACATCAGCTGATATCTCAAAGTGCTGTACAGAAACCCAGCCTAAAACCCCAAACAGCAAGCAATGCAGGTGTAGAGCACGGTGGCTAGGAAAAAATCCATAGAAAGGCCAAAACCTAGGCAGAAACCTAGAGAGGAACCAGGCTATGTGGGGTGGCCAGTCCTCTTCTGGCTCTGCCGGGTGAAGATTATAACAGAACATGACCAAGATGTTCAAATGTTCATAAATTACCAGCATGGTCAAATAATAATAAGGCATAACAGTTGAAACTGGAGCAGCAGCACGGCCAGGTGGACTGGGGACAGCAAGGAGTCATCATGCCAGGTAGTCCTGAGGCATGGTACTAGGGCTTAGGTCCTCCTAGAGAGAAAGAAAGAGAGAAAAAGAGAATTAGAGAGAGCACACTTAAATTCACACAGGACACTGAATAGGACAAGAGAAGTACTCCAGATATAACAAACTGACCCTAGCCCCCCGACACAAACTACTGCAGCATAAATACTGGAGGCTGAGACAGGAGGGTTCAGGAGACACTGTGGCCCCATCCGAGGACACCCCCGGACAGTTATAATTCTAAGCTGAATGTATACATTTAGTCATTATTCATAAAAATCTCATAACACTGCCCGATACAGTTGAAACCGGGATTAATCCGTGAAGAGCACACTTCTCCAGCGTGGCCATCGAAGGTGAGCATTTGCCCACTGAAGTTGGGACGATGCCAAACTGCAGTTAGGTCAAGACCCTGGAGAGGACGACAAGCTCGCAGATGAGCTTCCCTGAGATGGTTTCTGACAGTTTATTCAGTTGAGCAAATACACAATTTCATCAGCTGTCCAGGTGGCTGGTCTCAGATGATCCCGCAGGTGAAAAAGCTGGATGTGAATGTGAATTCTGTAAAATGATGTTGGAGCCGGCTTATTGTAGAGAAATTAACATTACATTTTCTTGCAACAGATCTGGTGGACATTTCTGCAGTCATCATGCCAATTGCACGCTCCATTAAAATTTGAGACATCTGTGGCATTTTTTGCGTGGCCTTTTACAGTCCCCAGAACAAGGTACACCTGAGTAATGATCATGCTGTTTAATTAGTCACGTCCGTCGTAAGGAAGAGACCAAGGCACAGCGTGGTAAGCGTACATTCTTAATTTATTAAAGAATGAAACACTGAAACAAACAAACAAAATAACCGAAAGGTGCCGCTATACACACACATGCTAACAGGCAACTACACATAGACAAGAACCCACAAATACCCTAGGAAAATGGCCACCTAAATATGGTCCCCAATCAGGGACAACAATAAACAGCTACCTCTGATTAGGAACCATATCAGGCCACCATAGACCTACATATACCTAGACTTACAAAAAACACTAGATATACAAAAACCCCTAGACAATACAGAAACTAACATGCCGACCCTAGTCACACCCTGACCTAACCAAAATAACAAAGAAAACAAAGATAACTAAGGTCAGGGCGTGACAGTACCCACCCCCAATGGTGCGGACTCCCGACTGCAAACCTGAACTTATATGGGAGGGTCCGGGTGGACATTTACCCTTGGTGGTGGCTCTGGATCTGGACGCCGCCCCCCTTCTATACACTGATCCCTCCCCCTTAGTAGAAACGGCCCGTGGATCATCGCCGGAGGCCCTGGACTGGGGATCGCCGCTGGAGACCCCGGGCTGGGGACCCCGGGCTGGGGACCGTCTCTGGAGACTCCGGGCTGGGGACCACCACTGCGTGGATCATCGCCGGAGGCCCCGGACTGGGGATCATCGCTGGAGACCCCTGGCTGGAGACCCCTGGCTGGGGATCCCTGGCTGGGGACCGTTGCTGGAGACCCTGGACTGGGGACCGTCGCTGGAGGCTCCGGACCGGGGATCGTCACTGGATCGTCCTTTAAATGATCCTGTTATTGTCACATGCACATGCATTTATCAATCCAATGTTATAATGATTTGTTATCAGGGATATTAGACTTTAGTAATCCACAATGACCTGGTGATGTAAAAGTCTAATAATTACATTGTCGTCCATATTCCTACAGACAGCTTATAACTGGAGACTCCTTAAAACAATTGCCTATAGTTAACGTGTAGGGCACTGCAAGGTTGAGTGACCAGGGCCATCTGGGACTGCCTCCTGGAGGAATTCAGGTGTGTGAGGGCTACCTGTGTCCTGCATAACTTGATGAGGATGGACACGAGGACCAGGAGGGGATCTGCAGCTCGTCGCCGTGTTCCAGAGGAGAAGTCTGCTGCTCTGCAGGATGTTTCAAGGATGGGGTCCAACAACGCAGCAAGAGAGGCAATCAGTGTGCGGGAGATCTTCACCTCCTACTTATTTGAAGAGGATGCTGTTCCCTGGCAACACTATGCACAACAAAGGCTCTTTTAAGAGCCATTTACACTGCAAAAATATTATTCTTCCATTTACTTAGCTATGTCAACTGCAGTTATTCAATTCCCAGTTTCTCTCCCTTTGATTTCTACTTCTCAGGTGAGAATGCTGTTTAGGTAAGGGTGTGATGTATGTACAAAAACAAAACAGGCTATTTTAAATCAACCAACAATTAGACACCCTATAACCCACACACTCATGTATCAATCTGATTGACGGATTGTGTTGTGCTGTAAGCAGGCTTAGGTGTATAACTGTGGCGCCTTCCACCTTCAAAGAATGGGCAAGAGGGCCAACCATGGAGAATAGTAAGATACTTCAATATTTCTATAACTACTCTATATTGTTTGTCCTCGTGTGTCGATTCATGTTTTTCAGCATAAAGTACTCTGCAGCCCCTTAGTGTGGTGTGGACACCAGGAAAGGCCACACAGAGATTTCTGTTGAACACTGTCACGTTAACTACCTTATTTTTCAAGAACAGTCTCGTTCAATTCATCCATCTCTCCTCTTCTGGGGCGGCAGGGTAGTCTAGTGGTTGGAGAGTTAGACTAGTAACCGAAAGGTTGCAAGTTCAAATCCCCAAGCTGACAATGTACAAATCTGTTGTTCTGCACCTGAACAGGCAGTTAACCTTGATGATGTTTTATGTTATGACCAGGCAAAGGTTGCAAATTATTTTAACAAATTTTTTACCACTATAACCTCATCTCTGGTTAATAAGTTACCAATCTGCTCTGGAGACTATGGTTAGTCTTTCATTAACAACTTTTACCATAGCAAAGGTATCACAAATGATTTGTTTGAGCTGTGCTTGTCTCAACCTTGATTCAGTGTCATTTTGATTATGTCTAATCTGCTTTGTCAAAAAAGCTGAAAAAGAGAACGCAGGTCATGCAAAAATAATCAGGTGTATGCTGAATGTCCCCCCTAGGACCCACATGGGGTACAGGAGTTCTGGGAGGTGGGCTTGTTGCCTTTGGAGTCCAGGGTGGTGCAACTTAATCATATGTTTGACATCTTAAATGACCGTGCCCCACATGAAAAACCACATTGAAGTATGCTTGGGGTCATTGTCCATTTGGAAGATCCATTTGCGACCAAGCTTTAACTTCCTGACTGATGTCTAGAGATGTTGCTTCAATATATCCACATAATTTTCCATCCTCATGATGCTATCTAGTTTGAAGTGCACCAGTCCCTCCTACACATCCACAACATGATGCTGCCAACCCCGTGGTTCACATGATGGTCATTATGGCCAAACAGTTCTATCATCAGACCAGAGGACATTTCTCCAAAAAGTCCAATCTTTGTCCCCATGTGCAGTTGCAAACCGTAATCTGGCTTTTTTATGGCAGTTTTGGGGCAATGGCTTCTTTCTATCTGAGCAGCCTTTCAGGTTCTGTCGATATAAGACTCGTTTTACTGTGGATATAGATATGTTTGAACCTGTTTCCTCCAGCATCTTCACAAGGTCCTTTGCTGTTGTTCTGGGATTGATTTGCACTTTTCGCACCAAAGTACATTCATATCTAGGAGAGAAGGCGTACTTGCGTACTATTTTTGCACAGATGAACATGGTACCTTCAGGGTTTGGAAATTGCTCCCAAGGATGAACCAGACTTATGGAGGTCTACAATTGTTTTTCTGAGGTCTTGGCTGATTTATTTTGATTTTCCCATGATGTCAAGCAAAGAGGCACTGAGTTTGAAGGTAGGCCTTGAAATACATCTACAGGTACACCTCCTATTGACTCAAATTATGTCAATTAGCCTATCTAAAGCCATGACATAATTTCATGGAATGTTCCAAGCTGTTTAAAGGCACAGTCAACTTAGTGTATGTAAACTTCTGACCCACTGGAATAGTGATACAGTGAATAATAAGTGAAAAAATCTGTCTGTAAACAATTATTGGAAAAATTACTTGTGTCATGCACAAAGTAGATGTCCTAACTGACTTGACAAAACTATAGTTTGTTAACAAAAATGTGTGGAGTGGTTGAAAAACAAGTTTTAATGACTCCAACATAAGTGTATGTAAACTTCCGACTTCAATTGTACATGCTGACACAGCATCATTCAAAGACTGGAATTTGATAACCCTGGTATTGGATATGACTGAAAAATAATTTCAAAGACATTCATACCTGAACTGCACCTTTATTTGCCAAGGTAGAGTACATGATCAGTGAATATATTAAATGTACAGACTACAATGTAGGTATCTCATGCATGGTAATAACTACATGTATAAACAACCTGCATCCTTGACACAAAGTTATATTATATTCTACTCAATCCATAGGCTTCATTAATGTTTTGAAGTTGATACAACTGGCTATGAGATCTGAGGTTCATAGCTAGGTTCTGAACTAATATGTATACCAAACGTTTGGGTTCATACACAGATCGGCAAGACAGCTAGCTACACATCCATAGGCATACAGGTATTTTTATCCTCCACTGTACAATAAGCAAGACAATACACTCAATTTGCAATAAATGCTTTAGCTAGCTAGATTCTTTACATCCACTGTTTCACAAGACGATAGCCTGGTTTGCTGGTTGTTTCAGGTGAACCTAAAACATGAAACAACCAGAATTACAATTTCATACTCATGTCACAACACCCATAAAGCTAACCAGCTAACTGGCTAATGTTAGCTAGTCAGCTAACTTGATAAATCGTAATTTTTGTAAATGAACTTTATGATAAAAAAAAATGTATAAATCATTTGTCGCTACATTAACTAACATATTCCTGTCAACTGTAAATGTTTTGCATGATTCGTTATGACATTAAATCTTCCATTTTCTTCGATTCTAGTATTTTTGTCACCCTCAACTTTGTGAGCAGTGCCGCACGGACTTTGAACTTTCCTGCACAAGCAAAATTGTCTATTCGTACCTAGCTATATAAAGCGGTTACCTATGTCAGCATGTCTCTGACTGTTGTCATTATCGAATAACTCAGTGTAAGTACATTTGGACACGAAGTTTGAAGCGAATGTGACTCGTTAGCCAATTCGTTCTGTCGCCAAACAGTTTTCACAGGTTAAAGCCAGAATAAATGGAATGTCAATCCCACCATCTTTACCAATATGCGGTTGTTTCTGTCTTGTCTTTTTCTACAGGTGTTTGTCCACCATGGTTGGGACTTTCCCGCTTCTATCAGTGCAGCCAATGCGGGGGCTCGTGGATGAGAAGATCCAGGTAGTTGTGAGGAATTTACCTCCAGCGCTCTCGGTGACACTGCATTCCCTTCATCAGTCTGAGGATAATGACTTTTGGGAGGCATTCGGCCATTACACCAGCAACGACCAAGGCACGGTGACAGGTAAGGTTTGTGACCGCCGACCGGGCTGACCGATAGGCTTTTTGGATGTAGTCTTGGTCTAACTTCTGTATGAAATCCCATATATACTCTTGTTTAATTCAATTACACGTTGTCCTGGTGGTCGCCAATAAGATCAGCATGCGCTGAAACATGAGATGCTGGCCAATATTTTTGCCTGCTAGTTTGCCTTCTATTGTCATCAAGTTAGTACAATATCACTGTACAACACAGCAAACCCTGAGTAAAAGATAGCAAAATAGATGTTATTAAAACCAATATGGTTGCTCCCTCCAGTAACCACGAGCAAAACAGTTCCTTGATTTTAACTGGTGGTTTTATTCTGTAGTTTTAGTCATAATTATCACCTTCGTGATAACTATAAAGTAAATGAAAATACAGTTAAGCACACTCTTACAATTTTCTTGTTTTATGAGTTACTTATTAGCTTGACACAACTCTGATGTGCATGGGGCGGCAGGGTAGCCTAGTGGTTAGAGTGTTGGACTAGGAACTGAAAGCTTGCAAGTTAACCCAATGTTCCTAGCAGTCATTGAAAATAAGAATTTGTTCTTAACGTGTTCACGCTACACGTTCCCCAAGGGCACCCCCCCACCCCCTCAACTCAAAAGTGGCGCACAGAATGCAAGAATATTCTTAGAAATATTTAACCTCCACACATTAACAAGTCCAATAGCTCAAATGAAAGATAAACACCTTGTTCATCTACCCAGCGAGTCAGATTTCTAAAATGTTTTACGGCGAAAACATAGCACATATGTATATCAAACCACCACAAAGACACAGACGATATGTAGCCATTTTGTCGAACAAAAGATGCAATCACAAACGCAGGATTAAAAGAAAAATAATTCACTAACCTTTTGAAAATCTTCATCAGATGACAGTAATAGGACATGTTACACAGTACATTTATGTTTTTTTTTCAGTAATATGCAATTTATATCCATATATCTCTGTTTACATTGACGCCATGTTCAGAAAATGCTCAAAAATGTCCGGAGAAATTATAGATAACTCCGCCAGATAACGCCAGATAACAGCAATACACATCATAAACTTTGACTAAATATACATGTTCTACATATAGTTAGAAAGATACACTGCTTCTTAATGCAATCGCTTTGTCACATTTATTTTTAACGTTACAGAAATCGTTAGCTATTCAATAATCTGAGATGGCGCTCAGATGTAAGCAATATTTCTCCGCTATGTTGGAGTCAACAGAAACACAAAATTACAACATAAATATTCCCTTACCTTTGATGGTCTTCGATCAGAATGTAGTGGAAGGAGTCATACTTACCCAAAACAGCGTTTGGTTTCAAGTTGTGTGTCTTTGTGTTAGCAAATGCGACAAATTCCATCTGAAATGCATCCAAAATTACTTCTGGTCTCGAGGGGTTGCGCATCAAAACTTCAAAATTACATATTATATGTCGACTAAACTGGTCAAACTAAGTGCAGAATCAAGCTTTAGGATGTTGTTAACGTACAAAACAATTGGCGATTCGATCGGACAAAAGCAACTCCTCTCAGACAATCTGGAGCGAAGGAATAACTGTGTAAAATTCGCGCCAGAACGCACATCTATTTTCTCACGACACCCAGTATTTAGCCTGCCAAGGGGTCAAAGCTCGCGGGATTTGCACAATTAAACGCTCTACTGATAGAAGACATCTCGAGGAAGACATAGAAACTGATCCCAGATCCATAGCTGGTTGGGAAGGGTGGGGGTGATGACGTCAAAGTTGGCCCAACTTTCCTGATGAGAGAAATAGTTTGGGAGATTGGCTGCCCTGTGAGTTCTGCTATACATACAGACATAATTCATACGATTTTAGAAGCTTTAGAGTTTCAATAATAATTATTATATGCATATATTAGCAATTTTGGACAGATTTTTTTCCAGTTTACTATGTGCACGCAATTCATCCAAAGGGGGCAGTATTGTCCCGAGCCTTAATTAACTGACTCGTTAAATAAAGGTTAAAAAAAAAAAAAAACATACATAAAACCAGTTTAGCCAGAGATCTAAGCATATCAGATTAAACACATAAACAAAGGAAAAATACCTTGTTGGCTGCTTATTGTAGAAGGGAGGATATCCCAAACTTCACACGTCTTATTCCTGGCATGAATTCACGCTTCATCCTTAACTTCTTAAGGTATAGGGGGCAGCATTTTCACTTTTGGATAAATAGCATGCCCAATTTCAACTTTCTGCTACTCATGCAGGAATTACAACGTTACCATCCTAACATACACACTTCAACCGTTACGAACTACACCCGAACACTGTGTGGGATTGCTTCACCCCAAAAGTGTGTTGCAACGATAATAATCCCCGTTACAACAGTTCTTAGCCACGTAGTTCCGTTTGTTTTACAGTTTCCCCCGCATAGCGAACACGTAAACAATTCAAACAAAAAACAAAGACTGACAGGTTAGTTGTCAGTTACAGTCATGCAGTGGACCTGTAGTCGGAAGTAGTATAATTCTAATAATGCAACACACGTTGAAAGGCGTGACCAAAGTTGTTCAACATCTTGGCAATAGTGTTCCACTAGAACAAGTTCAAAACAACTGTGAACTTTGATATTGGAAATATTCGACTTCAGTGTGTTCAAGGCAACTGGGCTGAGCTCCGACGAGGAAAAAAAAACATTTTAAACTGTCAATCAACTTGGAATTCCAAATCGGGAACTCGGCCTCTTTCTTAAACTCTAACTTTCATACCTGAAGATCACTGACATCATTCGTTTTTTTCTCAGTTGTTTTGAAAGCACCATTCAGTGTGTTTGAGAATTTAAAAAAAAAGTAATCTTTGTTCTTTACTGGCTTGTCAAGTTAAATATATTATTGTTTACAATGACGACCTACACCGGTAAAACCCTGATGGCACCGGGCCAATTGTGCACTGATCCCAATCAGAGTGTCTGTAGTGATGCCTCTAGCACTGAGATGCAGTGCCTTAGACTGCTGCGCCACTCGGGAGCCCCAGTTGACAGACTGACAACTCTTAAAACGAGCTCTGACTACAAAAAAATAGTTTTGAATGGTCATCCAACTCCAAAGTCCAAGTCAGAAACTCAAGCCTCTTTCTCTCTTTCTTTATGTAGTTGCTAAGGATGCCAGTCTTGGAGGAACATATGAAGGAGCAGAGCCCATGGGTCTACTGTGGAGCATGCAGCCTGTTCCAGGCAGTCGGACAGGCCTCAGGTAACACACCAATGCAACTCAATATTTGCGGTCAATTTTACATAGGATAAACACATCATTTAGGGTGACCTCGGCTGGGCAAGTCAAATAAACTCTCTCTGTCTCTCAGGTTGAGAAAGATGGATGTCCTCACTCCTATGGTGGTACACATCTCTGTGTACAGTGGGCACATGACTGAGGGCTTCAGCAAGCAGTCTCCTCTAGCGACCGTTGTCACAGAACGATGGTACATGGCACCTGGTGTGTGCAAAATTGACATCAAGGAACATGGAGTCCGAGGGACCCTCTTTTTACCCCCAGGTCCTGGACCCTTCCCTGGGGTGTTGGATATGTGGGGAGGGGCTGGTGGAGTACCGCTCCTGCCTCCTGGCGTCACACGGTTTTGTTTCCATGGCGCTAGAGTACCTTTCCCATGACAAGAACAGAATCTCAGACATCAAATCAAAAACCTACTTTGAGGTAAGTATCATACTGTGTGTGCCTACATGCTTGTGCTTGTCTTAATGTTTAGAAATGGCACTGAGGGGGAAGAGTCCTCCTGTGACCATTTACCCAGACTCACTGTTATATTACATCACCTCACGTAATATTACATCACATCCGCTACATTGGATCCTATCCTTATCACTTGAACTTGAGCTCCATCTCTCTGTTATGTAGAAAGCGTTCAGGATTGTGCAGGAGCACCCCCTGGTGATAAAGGACAGAGTTGCTCTGTTTGGTCTCTCCTTAGGCATGTCAGTCGCCCTCAACTTGGCAGCCTACTCCAAAGACATCAGCGTGAGCCTTTCCCTCCTTACTGTCCTCTTTTTCCTCCAGATTGGAGCTTTGTATTTATAGAGTGAATTCAGATTCAGTCATCTCTTAATGTCCCAACACTGACCATGTGCATATGCTTATGAGTTTGTTTCGTGTGTAAACAATGAATACTGTGTGTATTCCAGCCCAGATGCTGTGTGTGTATCAGTGGGAGTCACGTCCACCAGGTCCACCAGGCTATCGGCGAGGTGTTTAGAAAGAAGAACAAGTGAGTGGTGTGTGGCTGAAAAATACACCCAAATCTGTTCAAAGTGAAGGTGTAGGTACCGTGAAGTGAAGGTACCGTGATTATTGTGAAGTGAAGGTGCCGTGATTATGGAGCTTGTGTCATACAGCCCAAATGAAGAAAAAGAGACTAAAACCATAATTATTTATTGTCAGGGATGGGTATAAGATCCGATTTGATGAAGAGGGCCGTGTGGTCTGGAGAGACAGCATTCTGCCCATCCCAACCGACCTTGGAGAGAAAGTGGATGTAAGTCAACACACACAAACACCCACACTGTGGGTTTGTTTACTCATTGCCGTGTCTTCTGACAGATGGGGAGGATAAAGTGTCCATTGATGTTGGTCGTCGGGGAGGATGATCAGAACTTGGCGACAGTGGAGTCTGCCAAGGACGTGAGTACACACACAAACATGATTACAAGCTTCCTATGAAATTCATCATTTTCATTGACGCTGAATGTTACCTCTAACTTCTGACCTGCAGATGACCCAGATGATGTGTGCAGCGGGTAACGAGCACCTGCTGACCATTCTACAATACCCTGATGCTGGACACCTCATTGAGCCGCCCTACACACCCCACTTCAGAGCCAGCAACTTCATATTGCAGCAAACACGACAGAAAGGTACTGTTCACAAAGCTCACACATATATAGTTTACACACCTGAACTAAGATATATATATATATAAACCAATTCTTTACTTCCAATGTAACTTATGATTGTGTATGTGTTGCAGTGATGGTGTTATGGGGAGGGTACCCCAAGCCGCATGCCGATGCTCAGGAAGACTGTTGGGAAAAGAGCCTTAGCTTCCTACGACAACACCTCTACCCCAGCCCTGACTCTGTCCCTAAGGCCAAGCTGTGATGTCACACCCAGGGAGCATCAAGGGCCTAGTATGATTGACTAAGCTATAACTGTTAAAATAAATTGACACTTAATATATGATAAAGTCTAAGCCTTTGGGGGGGATGGGAGGGTTCTACTAAGCTATCATGGAATTGTTTTAGTCATACCATAGATAATTGAGCTATTTGATTGAGAATTGTAGGACTCCTAAGCCAGGTGTATGCTACACGATTTTGGCCCCGATTTAGCTCTCCCAGACAAGTTTTTGAAATTGAAGACCAAATCCCAATGTCGTCGCCTACTCGAGGCGTTTGGCCGTCACAACGCTCATTTAATGTGAGCGGGTAAGATACACAATCTGAGGGCTACTAATCTCATCTTTGAGCAGTCCCAGACGTCCCGATATTTTCAAAATGTTTTGAGAACGGGTGATCAGCAATAGCCAATGAGAGCTCGCCAGAGAAGAAACCAGTGAGATGATGATATTTCTCATCACCCAGAATGTGAGCTACTACTACTACTCAAAGTATGCATTTTTACTTGCCATTAACCAAAGCGTCAAATCGTTGCAGTTCACAAGCAAGGTTATTCAATTCAAAATGCTAGATATTTCAAGTCAGTATGGCAAGCGTGAATATCTGACTGAAAACGTTTGAGGCTGCTTTGAGCCACCTCTCGTTGTAACTATGTTAGCAATCTAATCACATAATTATTTTCGCGAGACAGTGTGGTATCGAAAATCCTAACGACCAAGTGAAGAATCTTGTAGTGTGTGACCCCTGTCTTTCCCATGTCGTTTAGTGTGCGCACCACTACATTGTCAAGAGAAAAAAACGTCAGGAAAGATGGTTGTTTAATGTGAGAGGCTCAGCGAAGTTAGGATTTGGAAAGATGTGTGGTGTACATCTGGTTTTAGGTATTATTTAAAAAATGTATTGCATAAAATATTGAATTTGGCCTTTACTACTATAGCCCATAGAAACGCATTGAATAACACATTCATAAATGGCAAAAAAGACAGTCCAAAAATATATCATAAGGAATTTGATTTTTTTTGTGAGAAGACCAATTTTCGAGATTTCTCGGTCTGACAAACACCTCAGATGTGCAATGTCAACATAGGCGGATGTGGTGGATTGAGACACACCCCACAATTTTTTTTCTTTTTTTTCTTTAACTGATGGGATTTTGATGGGGATTATTATTATGTTACTTAGATTTACACACGGGTGCATCAATATACTCTTAAGGATTAATATGTGTGAAAAGACTGAGAGTCATCAGACCAGTGGACACAGCTGTACAACATAAATTGAGGGCTGATGAGGAGTGTCCACAGTAGTGGGTCAGAGTCTCTCATTCACTGAACTGTATGAGTTTCAACCTGCCAATAGTGTTAACATCTGTGACTAAAACCTAACTGCCATAACACACAGATGATTGATTCTATTTTTTGAATCCTAAGGAAATAATAGAAAATGTGTTGTCTATGATGTTTATAATAAATCAGAGAAGAATATAGCGCTATTTTGTCATTATTTTGCAGTTCTTCAATATATGACACTAGGATGATGAATGAACGTAGCACATGTGTAGTGGTGGGCAGTGGATGAGTCCTGGGCCTGTATTCCAAAATTGAGTAGGACTGTTGATCTTGGACAATGACTTCCCTGTCCATGTAATCTTATTCATTATGATCAGAAAGCAAGAACTGATTCATTTTCACAATATGGAGGGAGAAGGAGGAATGGAAGGAGAGAGGGATAGTGTGGCGGGAGAAGGAGGGATGGAAGGAGAGAGGATAGTGTGGAGGGAGAAGGAGGGATGGAAGGAGAGAGGGATAGTGTGGAGGGAGAAGGAGGGATAGAACGAGAGGGATAGTGTGGAGGGAGAAGGAGGGATGGAAAGAGAGAGGGATAGTGTGGAGGGAGGAGGGTTGGAAGGAGAGAGGGCTGATGTGGAGGGAGGAGGGATAGAAGGAGAGAGGGATAGTGTGGAGGGAGGAGGGATGGAAGGAGAGAAATCCAGAACTGATTAAGCACTAAATCTGCGCAAACAGATCGGCCCTGCTCTCTGTCAAAGCCAAAACTTCTTTCTGGCCTGGTCTTCGGCCTACACACATACCATAACCACACACTATAGTAACCCTCTGTAACAATACCACAATCGGTCAGATTACAATTTCCAATTGATGTACAGTTTAAGGTTAGCATTGAACTTCCTATTTCCTATTCCCCTTTTGTGTCTAACAATTCGACTCTGAATCAGAGGTAGAAATGGAAGGGTCAAAGGATTGAGCAGTAAAGAGCAAAACAATCCAGATGATAAACACTCTCCACACTATCCCTCTCTCCTTCAATCCCTCTACTTCCATCCCTCCACACTATCCCTCTATCCTTCCATCCCGCCACACTATCCCTCTCTCCTTCCATCCCTCCTTCTCCCTCCACACTATCCCTCTCTCCTTCCATCCCTCCATCCCTCCACATTATCCCTCTCTACTTCCATCCCTCCACATTATCCCTCTCTACTTCCATCCCTCCACATTATCCCTCTCTACTTCCATCCCTCCACATTATCCCTCTCTACTTCCATCCCTCCACATTATCCCGCTCTACTTCCATCCCTCCACACTATCCCTCTCTCCTTCCATCCCTCCTTCTCCCTCCATATTGTGAAAATGAATCAGTTCTTGCTTTCTTATCATAATGAATAAGATTACATGGACAGGGAAGTCCTTGTCCAAGATCAACAGTCCTACTCAATGTTGGAATACAGGCCCAGGACTCATCCACTGCCCACCACTACACATGCTACGTGCATTCATCACCCTCATGTATATTGAAGAACTGCAAAATAATGACCAAATAGCGCTCACATGTGCTCAATTACAGATATTGTTCATATTCTTCCTCTGATTTATTATAAACATCATACACAATACAATATTTCCTCATGAATCAAATATAATCAATCATCTGTGTACTATGGCAGTTGGGTTTCAGGCACAGTTGTTAACACTATTGGCAGGTTGAAACTTATGCAGTTCAGTGAATGAGAGACTGACCCACTACTGTGGACACTCATCAGCCCTCAATTTATGTTGTACAGCTGTGTCCACTGTTCTGATGACTCTTACTGATGACTCTCACTCATTTCATAAATATTAATCCGTAAGAGTATATTGATGCACCCACAATACTGTCAGTTTAAGATAAATATCTTTTTTTTTCTTGGGCTGTGTCTCAATCCAACACATCCGCCTATGTCGACATTCCACATCTGAGGTGGAAGGTGACTGAGCTCCAGTGGTGTTTGTCAGACCGAGACATCTCAAAAATTGGTCTTCTTACAAAAAATCTTATTCCTTATGATATTTTTGGACTGTCTTGTTGCCATTATGTATTATATTCAATGCGTTTCTATGGGCTATAGTAAAGACCAAATTCAATATTTTAAGTAATAATAAAAAAAGAATAGCTGAAACTAGGTGTACACCACACAAATTTCCAAATCCTATCGCTGAGCCTGTCACATTAAAACGACTGTCTTTCCTGAAGTTTTTAAGTCTTGACAACGCAGTGGTGCGCTCACGAAATGACATGGCAAGGCAGGGGTCACACACTATAAGATTCTTCACTTGGTCGTTAGAGTGGTATCGAGAATCCTGTCTCGCATAAATAATTATGTTATGTATAATTATTAGCTTAGAACCCTCCCACCCACCAAAATAATTAGACTTAAATTATAGTGTTAAGGTATTTTTATTTTAAAGTTATAGCTTAGTCAATCATACTAGGTCCTTGATGCTCTTTGGTTGTGACATCACAGCTTTGCCTTAGGCACAGAGTCAGGGCTGGGGTAGAGGTGTTGCCGTAGGAAGCTAAGGATCTTCTCCCAACAGTCTTCCTGAGCATCGGCATGCGGCTTGGGGTACCCTCCCCATAACATGATCACTGCAACACACACACAATCATAAGTTACATTGGAAGTAAAGAATTGGTTATACATATATCTTAGTTCAGGTGTGTATACTATAGGTGTGAGTTGTGTGTACAGTACCTTTCTGTCGTGTTTGCTGCAATATCAAGTTGCTGGCTCTGAAGTGGGGTGTGTAGGGCGGCTCAATGAGGTGTCCAGCATCAGGGTATTGCAGAATAGTCAGCAGGTGCTCGTTACCCGCTGCACGCATCATCTGGGTCATCTGCAGGTGTCGTGGAAAATTGTCTCAGAAATATAACTCTTACAAGAACTTATGAATTCAATATAGACTTTAATACAAAGTAGCAAAGCTGAGCCCTTCCATGGAAGGACCCTATCACAAACGTAACAGAGCCCCTCCATGGAAGGACCCTATCACAAACGTAACAGAGCCGAGCCCCTCCATGGAAAGAGACTAACTTCTGATATTAACGTCCTGCCTTTATAGGATTCTGTCTTTGCATAACGTATAGAGTCCCCTCCCTCTATATGAAAATAGCTTCCCTTGACCTTTCTCCATTGTTTTCTATTAATCTCAGAACTTGCTTGTTAACATCCACATCTGACAGCTGTATAGGTTATATTGGTAGCGGGGCCCTGGTCCTATATGTTCCATTCCTTATATAGCCATTCTGTCTCAGCTCTTCAAAGTGGAAAGCCTAGATGCTGCTAATATTGGAAATGTAATCATAGTCATGAGTTTTGCTCCCACACAGGTCAGAGGTCACATTCAGCATCAATCACAATTACTGATTTCATAGGAAGCTTGTAATCATGTTTGTGTGTGTACTCACGTCCTTGGCACACTCCACTGTGGCCAAGTTCTGATCATCTTCCCCGACGACCAACATCAATGGACACTTTATACTCCCCATCTGTCAGAAGACACGGCAATGAGTAAACAAACCCAATGTGTGGGTGTTTGTGTGTTGACTTACATCCACTTTCTCTCCAAGGTCGGTTGGGATGGGCAGAATGATGTCTCTCCAGACCACACGGCCCTCTTCATCAAATCGGGTCTTATACCCATCCCTGACAATAAATAGTGTTTTTAGTCTCTATAGCTTCATTTGGGCTGTATGTCACAAGCTACATAATCACGGTACTTTACACCTTCACTATGAACAGTTTTGGGTTTATTTATCATACTCACACCACTCACTTGTTCATCTTTCCATACACCTCGCGGATAGCCTTGTTGACAGGGTTGATGTGACTCCCACTGATACACACACAGCATTTGGGCTGGAATACACACAATATTTATAGTTTACACACTAAACAAACTCATAAGCATATGCACATGGTCAGTGTTGGGACAATAACGATTACTGAATCTGAATTCACTCTATAAATACAAAGCTCCAATCTGGAGGAAAAAGAGGACAGTAAGGAGGGAAAGGCTCACGCTGATGTCTTTGGAGTCGGCTGCCAAGTTGAGGGTGACGAACGCGCCAAAGGAGAGACCAAACAGAGCAACTCTGTCCTTCATCACCAGGGGGTGCTCCTGCACAATCCTGAACGCATTCTACATAACAGAGATGGAGCACAAGTTCAAGTGATAAGGATACAATGTAGGATCCAATGTAGCGGATATGATGTAATATAACGTGAGTTGATGTAATATAACAGTGAGTCTGGGTAATGGGTCACAGGAGTGGACTCTGCCCTCTCAGGGCTGTTTCTGAACATTAAGACAAGCACAAGCATGTAGGCACACACAGAGTATGAGAATCACCTCAAAGTAGGTGTTTGATTCGATGTCTGAGGTTCTGTTTATGTCATAGGGAAGGTACTCTAGCGCCATGGAAACAAAACCGTGTGACGCCAGGAGGCAGGAGCGGTACTCCACCAGCCCCCCAGCCCCTCCCCACATATCCAACACCCCAGGGAAGGGTCCAGGACCTGGGGGTAAAAAGAGGGTCCCTCGGACTCCATGTTCCTTGATGTCAATTCTGCACACACCCGGTGCCATGTACCATCGTTCTGTGACAACGGTCGCTAGGGGAGACTGCTTGCTGAAGCCCTCAGTCATGTGCCCACTGTACACAGAGATGTGTACCACCATAGGAGTGAGGACATCCATCTTTCTCAACCTGAGAGACAGAGAGAGTTTATTTGACTTGTCCAGCCGAGTCCGGTCACCCTAAATGATGTGTTTATCCTATGTAAAATTGACCGCAAATATTGAGTTGCATTGGTGTGTTACCTGAGGCCTGTCCGACTGCCTGGAACAGGCTGCATGCTCCACAGTAGACCCATGGGCTCTGCTCCTTCATATGTTCCTCCAAGACTGGCATCCTTAGCAACTACATAAACAACAGAAAAGAGGCTGGAGTTCCTGACTTGGACTTCGGAGTTGGATGACCATTCAAAACTATTTTTTTCTACTCTGAGCTCATTTATTCAGATGTCAGTTGTAGAGGTTGACTGATTATCATTTTTCAGCACCGATACCGATTATTGGAGGACCAAAAAAAGCTGATACCGATTAATGACGACTTTATATGTTTCTAATTAATGACAATTATAACAATACTGAATGAACACTTATTTTAACTTAACTCAATACATAAATCCATCAATTTAGTCTCAAATAAATAATAAAATATGTTCAATTTGGTTTAAATAATGCAGAAAGTGTTGGAGAAGTAACAGTGCAATATGTGTTATGTAAAAAAGCTAAGGTTTAGGTTCCTTGCTCAGAACATGAGAATATATGAAAGCTGGTGGTTCCTTTTAACATGAGTCTTCAATATTCTAGGAATTATAACTCATTGACTATTTCTCTCTATACCATTTCATATGCCTTTGCATGTTCTTATAGGCACTATAGTATTGCCAGCCTAATCTCAGGAGTTGATAGGCTTGAAGTCAAACAATGCTGTGCTTCAAGCAAGAGCTGCTGGCAAACAGAGTAAAGTGCTGTTTGAATGAATGCTTACCACCGATCAGTCAGACTGCTCTTTCAAATCATAGACTTAATTATAATATAAGAAACAGACAGAAATACAAGCCTTAGGTCATTAATAGGTCAAATCCGGAAACTATCATTTCAAAAACAAAACGTTTATTCTTTCAGTGAAATACGGAACCGTTCCATAATTTATTGAACGGGTGGCAACCCTAAGTCTAAATATCCCTGTTAAATTGCACAATCTATGTTGTCATAATTATGGAAAATTAACTACGGTCTTTGTTGGGAAGAAATAGTCTTCACACAGTTCGCAACGAGCCAGGCAGCCCAAACTGCTGCATATACCCTGACTCTGCTTGCACTGAACGCAAGAAAAATGACACAATTACCCTAGTTAATATTGCCTGCTAACATGAACTTCTTTTAACAAAATATGCATGTTTAAAAATATATACTTTTGTGTATTGATTTTAAGAAAGGCATTGATGTTTATGGTTAGGTACATTTGTGCAACAATTGTTAAATCATCACCTGTTTGGCAAAGTTGAAGTAGGCTGTGATTAGATGATAAATTAACAGGCACCGCATTGATTATATGCAACGCAGGGCAAGCTAGTTAACCTAGTAATATCATCAATCATGTAGTTAACTAGTGATTGTGAAGATCGTTTTTTCCATATATATATAAGATGCTAGCTAGCAACTTTCCTTGGCTCCTTGCAGCCACAAGGTCCTTTTGATGCTGCACTCACGTAACAGGTGGTCAGCCTGCCACACAGTCTCCTCGTGGATTGCAATGTAATCGGCATCCAAAAAGGCTGATTACGGATTGTTATGAAGACTTGAAAATCGGCCAAGCCGATTAAATCGGTCGACCGCCAGTCAGTTGTCTGTGGACTGGGGCTCCCGAATGGCGCAGCTGTCTAAGGCACTGCATCTCAGTGCTAGAGGCGTCACCCGAGACACCCTAGTTAAATTCCTGGCTGCATAACAACCGGCTGTGATTGGGATGCTATAGGGCGTCAATCCCCATCCCGTCATTGTAAATAAGAAATTATTTTACTCGGCAAGTCAGTAAAGAACAATGTTTTTTTTTTTTGAAGTCTCAAGCACACTGAATGGGGCTTTCAAAACAACTGGGAACTCAGAGAAAAAAAACAGAGGTCAAATAATGAGGTCAGCGATCTTCAGGTAGGAAAGTCAGAGCTCTAGAAAGAGGCTGAGTTCCCGACTTGGAATTCCAAGGTTGATTGACAATTTTCAATGATTTGTCCTAGTCGGAGCTCGTCCCAGTTGCCTTGAACACACTGAAGTTGAATATTTCCGATTTCAGAGTTCAGTTGTATTGAACTTGGCATTAATGTGCTTGGGCGTGGTCATTGGTCACGCCTTTCACAGTGTGTTGCATTTCAACACTGATCCTACTCAGGACGACAGGTCCACTGCATGACCTTCACAACAACCATATTGGTTTTAATAACATCTATTTTGGCATCCTTTACTCAAGGTTTGCTGTGATGTTGTACTAACTTGATAGCAATAGAGGGCAAACAAGCAGGCAATAACATTGGCCAGCATCTCATGTTACAGCACATGCTGATCTTATTGGCAACCACCAGGACAATGTGTAATTGAATTAAACAAGAGTATGGGATTTCATACAGAAGTTAGGCCAAGGCTACATCAAAGAACACGGTCTGTAAGCCCGGTCGGCGGTC
The DNA here is from genome assembly GCF_036934945.1 of Oncorhynchus masou masou. Taxonomy (NCBI): domain Eukaryota; kingdom Metazoa; phylum Chordata; class Actinopteri; order Salmoniformes; family Salmonidae; genus Oncorhynchus; species Oncorhynchus masou. The sequence continues at coordinate 9,418,355 of NC_088237.1, read as the reverse complement.
ACAAACCTACCTGTCACCGTGCCTTGGCCGTCGCTGGTGTAATGGCCGAACGCCTCCCAAAGGTCCTTATCCTCAGAGCGATGAAGGGAATGTAGTGTCACTGAGAGCGCTGGCGGTAAATTCCTCGCAACTACCTGGATCTTCTCATCCACGAGCCCCCGCATTGGCTGCACTGACAGAAGCGGGAAAGTCCCAACCATGGTGGACAAACACCTGTAGAAAAAAGACAGAAACCAAACGAACATTGGTAAAGATGGTGGGATTGACATCCCATTTGTCTTGGCTTTAACCTGCAAAAATCAAATCAAATGTATTTATATAGCCCTTCTTACATCAGCTGATATCTCAAAGTGCTGTACAGAAACCCAGCCTAAAACCCCAAACAGCAAGCAATGCAGGTGTAGAAGCACGGTGGCTCAGAAAAACTCCCTAGCAAGACCAAAACCTAGGGAGAAACCTAGAGAGGAACCAGGCTATGAGAGGTGGCCAGTCCTCTTCTCGTTGTGCCGGGTGGAGATTATAACAGAACATGGCCAAGATGTTCAAATGTTCATAAATGACCAGCATGGTCAAATAATAAGAATCACAGTAGTTGTCAAGGGTGCAACAGGTCAGCACCTCAGGAGTAAATGTCAGTTGGCTATTCATGACCGATCATTAAGAAAACAAAATTGGCTACGAGTCACATTCGCTTAAAACGTCGTGTCAACATTTACCGAGACTAAGTTATTCGACAATGACAAGTCAAATACATGCTGACATAGAACGCTCTGTGTAGCTACATAATTCTGGTGCGAGTAGACAAGTTTATTCCTGCAGGAAAGTACAGTGTCCGTGCGGCACTGCTCACAAAGTTACAGCAACTAGAAACCCATAGCGATGAACTGTAGGCCTATGCATGATTCATCTTCACAAATTCGGCAAGATTTTTCTCAAAGGACTGTTACTTACTTCACCGGTTAATAACAACGTAGACTCCGTTGGGTTTACGCATTGTTTGGTAAGAGGGTCTGCTTAATAAGCGTCAGTCAGCAACACTAGAACGGTACTTCCGGGTCTCTGAATTTGACATTTTCAAGATAAAAGTTCCTCACGTAATATAAAAGAATAATTAACCTCAAAAGTCTACCCTCATGATACACTAACACACGAGGCAGCGCGGTGAAACACCGCTTCCCATTAATTTCAATGGAAGGAAAGCAGAGGGCAGGGGACCTTTGGGTGGGGGAGGCGGTGAAAAATATCAACTTTTCCCAACTTTATGCAAATCACCAGCGGCGATTGCAAAAGATGTAGAATATGTTACGAATTTGCAGGACATATGATATGTTACAAATTGTAGATAGATGGCTAACATTAAATAGCTGGCAAACGTTAGCTTGGCTAGGGGTTGGGTTGGGTTAGAGGAAATATTAGCTAAAAGGGTTAAGGTTAGGGGAAGGGTTAGCTAACATGCTAAGTAAGCTAAAAACTAGTGGAAAATTTGCTAAGTAGGTAAAATGCTCAAGTTTTCTGTGATGAGATTCGAATTTGCGAACGTTTTCGGTTGTTAGACGTTGGTGTTATAAGCCCACCCCGACAAGTAACTATCTGTTTTATGTAACCATAACAACTAACACATTAATTTCAGTCTCCCGGATTTCGTTTAATTATGTTACATCTAGTATATAAGACCAGGCTGCAACACGTGGCTCTATCTTTTGAATAGTTTAACCTACAAAATATTATGCCCCATCACTGAAATTTAAGACCCTCAGGAACACATATATTATGTACATACTGTTTCCCTCTACTATAAACACAAGCCGTTAGAAATGAGTGTACAAGACCAGGCACAAAATTAGACTGAGGAAGACAGAACATCAATGATGATGTTCTTTTCTACTCAGAAGACCATAGGACATTATTGCCTGATGATCATCTTAACTTCCCAATACATTTCTGATGCATTTCAGTCACTTCAAACCATACTGTCTTCAGAATGAAATGCTGTCAAAAAAATGCTGTAACTGATTGGTAATCCACTGTCATAACCCAAATTACAAAAGTTAACATTTGCCGTTGATTACATAACTTTGTTTGCATGTCAATATGGTGTGGCAGGCACAGGAACAATCCGAGTCAGATGTATGAAGCTGAAGGTACGATCAGTGTTGCCAACTAATTTTCAGGGTAAATTGCTAGAGGCAGGTTGATTTGTTGCTAAAAGTTGCTAAATTACGTTGTGATGTCATTGCGTGATAACGTAAAACTGCGTAATTACGTACAATACACAATAACGTCACTCAAATCTCTGATTTCATAGGAAGCTTGTAATCATGTTTGTGTGTGTACTCACGTCCTTGGCAGACTTCACTGTGGCCCAGTTCTGATCATCCTCCCCGACGACCAACATCAATGGACACTTTATACTCCCCATCTGTCAGAAGACACGGCAATGAGTAAACAAACCCACTGTGTGGGTGTTTGTTGTGTGTTGACTTACATCCACTTTCTCTCCAAGGTCGGTTGGGATGGGCAGAATGATGTCTCTCCAGACCACACGGCCCTCTTCATCAAATCGGGTCTTATACCCATCCCTGACAATAAATAGTGTTTTTAGTCTCTACATCTTCATTTGGGCTGTATGTCACAAGCTACATAATCACGGTACTTTACACCTTCACTTTGAACAGTTTTGGGTTTATTTATCATACTCACACCACTCACTTGTTCATCTTTCCAAACACCTCGCGGATAGCCTTGTTGACAGGGTTGATGTGACTCCCACTGATACACACACAGCATTTGGGCTGGAATACACACAATATTTATAGTTTACACACTAAACAAACTCATAAGCATATACACATGGTCAGTGTTGGGACAATAACGATTACTGAATCTGAATTCACTCTATAAATACAAAGCTCCAATCTGGAGGAAAACGAGGAGAGTAGGAGGGAGAGGCTCACGCTGAGGTCTTTGGAGTCGGCTGCCAAGTTGAGGGTGACGAACGTGCCAAAGGAGAGACCAAACAGAGCAACTCTGTCCTTCATCACCAGGGGGTGCTCCTGCACAATCCTGAACGCGTTCTACATAACAGAGATGGAGCTCAAGTTCAAGTGATAAGGATACAATGTAGGATCCAATGTAGCGGATATGATGTAATATAACGTGAGTCTGGGTAATGGGTCACAGGAGTGGACTCTTCCCCCTCAGGGCCATTTCTGAACATTAAGACAAGCACGTAGGCACACACAGAGTATGAGAATCACCTCAAAGTAGGTGTTTGATTCGATGTCTGAGGTTCTGTTCATGTCATAGGGAAGGTACTCTAGCGCCATGGAAACAAAACCGTGTGACGCCAGGAGGCAGGAGCGGTACTCCACCAGCCCCCCACCCCCTCCCCACATATCCAACACCCCAGGGAAGGGTCCAGGACCTGGGGGTAAAAAGAGGGTCCCTCGGACTCCATGTTCCCTGATGTCAATTCTGCACACACCCGGTGCCATGTACCATCGTTCTGTGACAACGGTCGCTAGGGGAGACTGCTTGCTGAAGCCCTCAGTCATGTGCCCACTGTACACAGAGATGTGTACCACATTAGGAGTGAGGACATCCATCTTTCTCAACCTGAGAGACAGAGAGAGTTTATCTGACTTGCCCAGCCGAGCCTGGTCACCCTAAATGATGTGTTTATCCTATGTAAAATTGACCGCAAATATTGAGTTGCATTGGTGTGTTACCTGAGGCCTGTCCGACTGCCTGGAACAGGCTGCATGCTCCACAGTAGACCCATGGGCTCTGCTCCTTCATATGTTCCTCCAAGACTGGCATCCTTAGCAACTACAAAAACAACAGAAAAGAGGCTGGAGTTCCTGACTTGGACTTCGGAGTTGGATGACCATTCAAAACTATTTGTTTCTACTCAGAGCTCATTTTTCAGATGTCAGTTGTAGAGGTTGACTGATTATCATTTTTCAGCACCGATACCGATTATTGGAGGACCAAAAAAGCTGATACCGATTAATGACAACTTTATATGTTTGTAATTAATGACAATTATAACAATACTGAATGAACACTTATTTTAACTTAACTCAATACATAAATCCATCAATTTAGTCTCAAATAAATAATAAAATATGTTCAATTTGGTTTAAATAATGCAGAAACAGTGTTGGAGAAGTAACAGTGCAATATGTGTCATGTAAAAAAGCTAAGGTTTAAGTTCCTTGCTCAGAACATGAGAATATATGAAAGCTGGTGGTTCCTTTTAACATGAGTCTTCAATATTCTAGGAATAATAACTCATCGACTATTTCTCTCTATACCATTTCTATTTCATATACCTTTGCATGTTCTTATAGGCACTATAGTATTGCCAGCCTAATCTCGGGAGTTGATAGGCTTGAAGTCAAACAGCGCTGTGCTTCAAGCATTGCTAAGAGCTGCTGGCAAACGGAGTAAAGTGCTGTTTGAATGAATGCTTACCACCGCTCAGTCAGACTGCTCTTTCAAATCATAGACTTAATTATAATATAAGAAACAGACAGAAATACAAGCCTTAGGTCATTAATAGGTCAAATCCGGAAACTATCATTTCGAAAACAAAACGTTTATTCTTTCAGTGAAATACAGAACCGTTCCATAATTTATTGAACGGGTGGCAACCCTAAGTCTAAATATCCCTGTTAAATTGCACAATCTATGTTGTCATAATTACGGAAAATTAACTACGGTCTTTGTTGGGAAGAAATAGTCTTCACACAGTTCGCAACGAGCCAGGCAGCCCAAACTGCTGCATATACCCTGACTCTGCTTGCACTGAACGCAAGAAAAGTGACACAATTACCCTAGTTAATATTGCCTGCTAACATGAACTTCTTTTAACAAAATATGCATGTTTAAAAATATATACTTTTGTGTATTGATTTTAAGAAAGGCATTGATGTTTATGGTTAGGTACATTTGTGCAACGATTGTTAAATCATCACCTGTTTGGCAAAGTTGAAGTAGGCTGTGATTAGATGATAAATTAACAGGCACCGCATGGATTATATGCAACGCAGGGCAAGCTAGTTAACCTAGTAATATCATCAATCATGTAGTTAACTAGTGATTGTGAAGATCGTTTTTTTCATATATATATATATATATATAAGATGCTAGCTAGCAACTTTCATTGGCTCCTTGCAGCCACAAGGTCCTTTTGATGCTGCACTCACGTAACAGGTGGTCAGCCTGCCACACAGTCTCCTCGTGGATTGCAATGTAATCGGCATCCAAAAAGGCTGATTACCGATTGTTATGAAGACTTGAAAATCGGCCAAGCCGATTAAATCGGTCGACCGCTAGTCAGTTGTCTGTGGACTGGGGCTCACGAATGGCGCAGCTGTCTAAGGCACTGCATCTCAGTGCTAGAGGCTTCACTACAGACACCCTAGTTAAATTCCTGGCTGCATAACAACCGGCTGTGATTGGGATGCTATAGGGCGTCAATCCCCATCCCGTCATTGTAAATAAGAAATTATTTTACTCGGCAAGTCAGTAAAGAACAATGGTTATTTTTTTTTTAAGTCTCAAGCACACTGAATGGGGCTTTCAAAACAACTGGGAACTCAGAGAAAAAAAACAGAGGTCAAATAATGAGGTCAGCGATCTTCAGGTAGGTAGGAAAGTCAGAGCTCTAGAAAGAGGCTGAGTTCCCGACTTGGAATTCCAAGGTTGATTGACAATTTTCAATGATTTGTCCTAGTCGGAGCTCGTCCCAGTTGCCTTGAACACACTGAAGTTGAATATTTCCAATTTCAGAGTTCAGTTGTATTGAACTTGGCATTAATGTGCTTGGGCGTGTTCATTGGTCACGCCTTTCACAGTGTGTTGCATTTCAACACTGATCCTACTCAGGACGACAGGTCCACTGCATGACCTTCACAACAACCATATTGGTTTTAATAACATCTATTTTGGCATCCTTTACTCAAGGTTTGCTGTGATGTTGTACTAACTTGATAGCAATAGAGGGCAAACAAGCAGGCAATAACATTGGCCAGCATCTCATGTTACAGCACATGCTGATCTTATTGGCAACCACCAGGACAATGTGTAATTGAATTAAACAAGAGTATGGGATTTCATACAGAAGTTAGGCCAAGGCTACATCAAAGAACACGGTCTGTAAGCCCGGTCGGCGGTCACAAACCTACCTGTCACCGTGCCTTGGCCGTCGCTGGTGTAATGGCCGAACGCCTCCCAAAGGTCCTTATCCTCAGAGCGATGAAGGGAATGTAGTGTCACTGAGAGCGCTGGCGGTAAATTCCTCGCAACTACCTGGATCTTCTCATCCACGAGCCCCCGCATTGGCTGCACTGACAGAAGCGGGAATGTCCCAACCATGGTGGACAAACACCTGTAGAAAAAAGACAGAAACCAAACGAACATTGGTAAAGATGGTGGGATTGACATCCCATTTGTCTTGGCTTTAACCTGCAAAAATCAAATCAAATGTATTTATATAGCCCTTCTTACATCAGCTGATATCTCAAAGTGCTGTACAGAAACCCAGCCTAAAACCCCAAACAGCAAGCAATGCAGGTGTAGAAGCACAGTGGCTCAGAAAAACTCCCTAGCAAGACCAAAACCTAGGGAGAAACCTAGAGAGGAACCAGGCTATGAGGGGTGGCCAGTCCTCTTCTCGTTGTGCCAGGTGGAGATAACAGAACATGGCCAAGATGTTCAAATGTTCATAAATGACCAGCATGGTCAAATAATAAGAATCACAGTAGTTGTCAAGGGTGCAACAGGTCAGCACCTCAGGAGTAAATGTCAGTTGGCTATTCATGACCGATCATTAAGAAAACAAAATTGGCTACGAGTCACATTCGCTTAAAACGTCGTGTCCACATTTACCGAGACTAAGTATATGCTGACATAGAACGCTCTGTGTAGCTACATAATTCTGGTGCGAGTAGACAAGTTTACTCCTGCAGGAAAGTACAAAGTCCGTGCGGCACTGCTCACAAAGTTACAGCAACTAGAAACCCATAGCGATGAACTGTAGGCCTATGCATGATTCATCTTCACAAAGGGGGCAAGATTTTTCTCAAAGGACTGTTACTTACTTCACCGGTTAATAACAACGTAGACTCCGTTGGCTTTACACACTGTTTGGTAAGAGGGTCTGCTTAATAAGCGTCAGTCAGCGGCTAGAACGGTACTTCCGGGTCTCTGAATTTCTGACATTTTCAAAATAAAAGTTCCTCACGTAATATAAAAGTGTAATTAACCTCAAAAGTCTACCCTCGTGATACACTAACACACGAGGCAGCGCGGTGAAACACCGCTTCCCATTAATTTCAATGGAAGGAAAGCAGAGAGGGCAGGGGACCTTTGGGTGGGGGAGGCGGTGAAAAATATCAACTTTTCCCAACTTTATGCAAATCACCAGCGGCGATTGCAAAAGATGTAGAATATGTTACGAATTTGCAGGACATATGATATGTTACAAATTGTAGATAGATGGCTAACATTAAATAGCTGGCAAACGTTAGCTTGGCTAGGGGTTGGGTTGGGTTAGAGGAAATATTAGCTAAAAGGGTTAAGGTTAGGGGAAGGGTTAGCTAACATGCTAAGTAAGCTAAAAACTAGTGGAAAATTTGCTAAGTAGGTAAAATGCTCAAGTTTTCTGTGATGAGATTCGAATTTGCGAACGTTTTCGGTTGTTAGACGTTGGTGTTATAGGCCCACCCCGACAAGTAACTATCTGTTTTATGTAACCATAACAACTGTAACACATTAATTTCAGTCTCCCGGATTTCGTTTAATAATGTTACATCTAGTATATAAGACCAGGCTGCAACACGTGGCTCTATCTTTTGAATAGTTTAACCTACAAAATATTATGCCCCATCACTGATATTTAAGACCCTCAGGAACACATATTATGTACATACTGTTTCCCTCTACTATTAACACAAGCCGTTAAAAATGAGTGTACAAGACCAGGCACAAAATTAGACTGGGGAAGACAGAACATCAATGATGATGTTCTTTTCTACTCAGAAGACCATAGGACATTATTGCCTGATGATCATCTTAACTTCCCAATACATTTCTGATGCATTTCAGTCACTTCAAACCATACTGTCTTCAGAATGAAATGCTGTCAAAAAATGCTGTAACTGATTGGTAATCCACTGTCATAACCCAAATTACAAAAGTTAACATTTGCCGTTGATTACATAACTTTGTTTGCATGTCAATATGGTGTGGCAGGCACAGGAACAATCCGAGTCAGATGTATGAAGCTGAAGGTACGATCAGTGTTGCCAACTAATTTTCAGGGTAAATTGCTAGAGCAGGTTGATTTGTTGCTAAAAGTTGCTAAATTACGTTGTGATGTCATTGCGTGACAACGTAAAACTGCGTAATTACGTAAAATACACAATAACGTCACTCAAATTGACTGGCCATCTCTGCAAAAAAATATGATTTGACATTTGTTCAGTTACAGACTCCCACTCTTTTCTGTACTTCTGGCTGTACAATTTTGATTGAAACTTGTTGATTGATGTTGTAAGTTCTATTCAAGATCAAACATTCGTTACCAACTATATTCATTGGGTTTGGCTCGTCAAACTCGTAAGTCTGCGGCTGCAGAATTGATGCCGCCTGTGCACCTGCTGCTGACGTCACTCACAATGCCCTTTTGCAGCCAGGCACGTGTGTTGCGATTGAGTATGTGACAGAAACAAAATCGTTTTTGTCATTTAGAGGGGAAAATGCATGCATTTTAGCGTTTGAGTCACTTTTCAAAAGTTGCTAAAAGTTCCAAATACATTTTTAAAGTGTTGCTTGGTGCTGTTTGAAAAAAAAGTTGCCAGGGTAGTCTGAAAAGTTGCTAAATCTAGCAACAAAATTGCTAAATTAGCATCACTGGGTGAGCAGTCAGGTGTATATGCCGAGGGATGAGAACACTTTGGTTTGACAGTTCAAGTTTGAGGCTGAAGTATGGAGCCGGATAGCTGACAAAAGGTTGAACGTACGTATCGTTAGGATCGTAATAAAATCCAATCCATACTTAAATTGTCAGGATCGTACGAAAAGCCATTCATGAAACATAAACGTGAAATTTAATCTGTAAGCATACAAACACCATGTTACGATTACGGACTAACATTGTAGGCTTGAACAAATCTTTTGTTTCAATTCTGACGTACAATAATACCTTTCAGAGTTTTGGCAGTTTCATCTCACCAACAAAAATAATTTACGCCAAATGGCCTGTGAGGAGTGCAACACGAACAAACACGGAATTAGGGAAAACGGAAAGAGGTATCCTGAACGTTTTCAAGTTAAAAGTCTCCATTCTCTATTACTCCTCAGTTGAGTTCACTTCACATTTAGGTAGCTAATGTCATGGATTTGTTTGCCAGCGCAAGTCTAGATATCACAAACTGTATCATGCCTACAACAGTGACGTTTCAGTCCACATAGAATAATAATAAATGTTTGGTGAATATATGAATTATGTATGACCACTGGAGTATTGTTTTATAGAATATTTTGAAATGTATTTAATCACTCAAAATCTTGCCAAAACATATTCTGTAGGAGGGGTTAATATGAATTTAAAATTAGACATGACTTATATATGTTTTATTTAACTAGGAAATCAGTTAAGAACAAATTCTTATTTACAATGACGGCCTACCAGGGTACAGTGGGTTAATTGTCTTGTTCAGGGGCAGAAAGACAGATTTGTACCTTGTCAGCTCAGGGATTTGGTCCAACAACCTTTAGGTTACTTGCCCAACTCTCTAACCCCTAGGCTACCTGCCGCCCCTACTTGGCTACCTGCCGCCCCTACTTGGCTACCTGCCGCCCCTACTTGGCTACCTGCCGCCCCTACTTGGCTACCTGCCGCCCCTACTTGGCTACCTGCCGCCCCTACTAGGCTACTGCCGCCCCTTCTAGGCTACCTGCCGCCCCTACTAGGCTACCTGCCGCCCCGACTAGGCTACCTGCCGCCCCGACTAGGCTACCTGCCGCCCCTACTAGGCTACCTGCCGCCCCTACTAGGCTACCTGCCGCCCCTACTAGGCTACCTGCCGCCTATATGAATCGGGTCATGAACATATGGACTTTGAAATAAATAAGGGAGAGGTTAAATGTAGGCTAAGTCTGGCATACACTTATTCCCACACTTTACAATAGCTCTGTTGCAGTGGTCTTAGGTAGTCTCCGTAAAGGTTATTTCCTCCATCGTGACACTGCTGCCTAGTTGAAGAGCTTATGATCTCCATGCAGCACCACAGCACCATGCGCCTTCGGAAAAGCACCCCTCAGTCTCAGAAGATGCCCTTCTGGAGCCATGCAGCCATAGAGCCATTATACCCTAATGTAGACCTATTTGCCAAATAAAGTGCAGAGCATGCATGATAGGTGCAACTCATCATTCCAACCTATTTGAACATTTATGTCATCCTTCATTCAGTTCAGTCCGTCAATATGTCATCCATTCTGTCATTTTTCTGAGTTGCAATAAAATGGAACAGTCTTGTAATTGTTTTAATTGAAATTCACGTGTGTATTCAAAATGATCCTGTTATTTAGCCTATCACTTTAATAATTCAATGTTTAGGCCTATCCAAATAAAATACTGTGTACTGGTGTCTTGCCGAATAATTGTAGAACTCTATTTGTCTTTATAACAGTTTTTATTATAGCCTTCCCCTTAAAAAGAGACCCTAGCTACCAGGCCACTAAACATAGCCTATAAATAAATGGTAACTAAAATAGTTGAAGACACATGCAGTGACTGATAGGGAAAACAGATCTGGCAATAAGAATAGGCTTTTGATAGTCTTGACCATTTGGGACCCCTTGGCTATTTCACTCAGGACAGGCCGTCTTGCTCCCCTCCTCGCTAATCTAAACTTCCCTCACAGTACCTTGAATTTCCCTTGAGTCCTGTTAGTTTGACTGTTAAGCCTCCCTTAGTTATCCATCACCCATCATAGCCCTGCCATTCCCAACCAATCAAAGCTCTTGGAAAGGTTCATCTGGACACTGCACCCACCCACTCAGGTCAGAGTGTATGGTTGTCCGAAAAAGAAAGAAGACACACAATTCATTCGGATTAGCACAAGTACTATTCCACCAAGATTCACTCTCAGTCAAGAATCATGTTATCTGACCAAAAGCATCAGCATTGTTGTTACCGGACGTCCTGTTGACGGTCAGAACCCAAATCACAGTCAGTATAATTGTACTAGTGGGTGAGGGCATTCACAGCCAAACGCTCAGACGAGTGAGGTCATACCAGCCAACTGTTTTTATACAAGCCTTAGTCAATATTTTGTTTTGTCTTGTTTATTGCTATGGATAGAGCCTCTGTATGATGGGGTTGTGCAACTCAAATGGCTATAACAAGCCTACATACAGAATGGAAATCGCAAGTACAACAGTCAAAATGCCTAATATAAGCTCAGGTGGTTATTTTAGACAAGGCTGTTGTTCTGTGTATTTATAGTATCATTCTCACAAAAGTCATTTTCTGAAGGCCCAAGCCTATACTACACTATCTACTGGTAAAACGTCGTTGTTGAATGCCGTTCTAAAACAAGCTCTAGACTTTTATTTTGGAAATTAAATCAGAAGCTGCAAAGCAACTCTTAATGTCTTGGGTTAAAGTTGCTTGATTGATTAGCTAACTTTGAATAGATATGTTCGGTTCATGACCTTTACAGATGCCACATTCCTGACACAAGTTTGTACGTATAAAAAGATCTGTAACCGAGTAAAGGGAGACGTAAAGTAAGAATTGAAGGTGTAAATGTTCATTCATAGTCGTAACATAGTGTGTGTACTTTTACAGATTTAAAATAAAAGTTACATTTCATATTTCATGCTTTACTAACATCACGTTAGTCAGGGACAATTTATTTGCATACAAAGGAGCTGAGCAGGTTTGTCAAATGCTGTTGGAAACTTTCTATATAAATGAATCTCCGATGATCTTGTATTTTGTTTTCTATATGTAACTTATTTCGTATATAAAATGTGTTTGAATCATTCTGGGGGAGGTAGGACAAAAAGGGGAAAATGAATAATGCCTGAATGTTTTGTCTTCCATTTTCCATTAAAATACAATTATAATACATAACTTATATATATTTTTGAACGGAATCTCCAATTCAACTTTTTGTGTCCATTCTGAATCACCACCAGGAGGTGCTGTGAAACTTGTGCTGCTATTAGGACCATGGGGTTACAGTAGGACATCACCACCACTGCTCTCGATATGTTTTATAAATATGTTGCACATTCCTTTCAATAACACACGTCATTGTTTAGAGAAAGTGTCTGTATACCTATAATTTATTTCTGAAATTAAAAGTGTGCGATACGATAAAGTGTAATTGTGACAAAAATGTAAAGGTGACCTTGTTGGATTTCACTTAACAGTATAAATGTGCATTATCATTCCCCATGATTGTTTCCCCATCACATTGCCCCCCCCCCTATGGATTGTTGACATGTTTTGTACAGATTGCAGGACTAAGACCAATCACCCCCCACACAAAACACACACAATACAGTAGTCATGAGCCCCAGCATCAACGGGCTTACCCTCGATTAATAGTACATTATGATAAAACACCTCTCCTTATGTTTCTGCAGATGATTTATGCAGCTGCTGTTGATGTAGGATCTGTTTGTTTTTTAGTGACTGCACAGAAGTCTGCCAACACGGGGATTCACTTCCTATAACTTCCTCTCTCCTCATAGTTTTCAGTTCAGACACCTTATTTTCTCTTATGTAAGTACAGAGAAGTCTTATATTGCTGTTGAAACAAACTTCTCATCCTTGAAGAATGTGGGAACAGCTCATTCAGACACATCAAAAACCTTCTGGAGGTAGTTGAAATATATTTCAAATGGGAAGGATGCAGTACAACAGGGATCATTATCTAAACAGAAATTACATTGAGGGCTACCAGTTGGGGGACCCTGCAGTACAGTATGTAAATAACATTTCTGTAGGTGTTCTCACTTTATATGAAGCTGACGCAGGGATGCTAGTATCTGACTGAAAGTTATCCCACTGACTTCACCTGCCCTGAGAGATGACAACTGTCTCTCCCATGGTGTAAGGTTCCCTTCTTACTCTATAAATGTTGCATTGTTAACTAAGTATGTTCTGTTATGCGCATCCTATCGAATCCTGTACCCTGTTAGTACATGTTACACAGCGGCAGTTGACCTTGGTCCGGTCGGTCTGCAGAGACACAACTCATACCTGTGTGACCCCTTTGGGGTGTTGGTGGCAGGTTGCTTGAGTTCATTCTTAGGATATGGGTTGGAGATGGCCTGTATCCTTCCAGGACCCTCTGAGTTGAAGTTAATGAGTGAACAGGTGAGAGGCAGGTAACCTCATTGGCAGCCTCATCTGATGGTGATTGACACACACACACAGGAAGCAATCAGTCTGATCCTTCACAAGTCTGGTCAGATTACGTGGGCATCTCTCCCTTGTAATAGGTTGTACAGGTGTTGTTGATAATACGTTTTATAGCAGCTGATGTGATACGCATGTCCTTGGTAGAGGATGAATAGGTCATTGTTGAAGATGACGTGTTTGATCTCAACTCTATAATCCCATTGTTCTATGAGGTATCTGTCAGAATAGGTTTCTGGAGTTATTGTTGAAGATGAGAATGTGTTTGATGTCAACTCTATATAATCAGATGTACTATACGTGATATGATGGGTACTGTTTGTTCTCAGGAGAGGATGAAGTGATTCTGTGGGACTGGGCAGCCAAAGGCAGCACTGGATCTGATTATCCCTCCTCTTCTTTGCCAGTCCTCCTAAAGTACTAGTCTTTTTCCAGAGACACACCACACGCACCATTACACTCTACAATATGTCTACCATGTGTGAGAATCTTACCCAATACTGTGCTATACTGTGCGCTCTCCTGCCAAAAGCTCCATCTTCTTCTAAGGCAGAAAATACTTTACTAAACATATCATATAAGTCCTTTCTGCTATCTAAGATTTCACAAAATCTTCCTTCATATACCCTGTAAGACTACCTTTAAACCCATATCACTAGCATGTCATCTATAACCCTGTAGTAACAAGAACAACCCCGTAATAACATCTCAGTAATATTACTCATCTACAGCCCTCTAAGCCGCATGTGCGCGTGTGAATCCACTGTGCGCCCCTCCCGTTATTATAGGAGTCTGCTGTGATATTAACAGGGTTAGTAAGTACCCTCCCCCAGGCCACCAGTCGAGCTAAAACGACCGGCAGTATTGGCCTTGTGATGATAGATTTGCTATGTTTCTTTTAAAGGTATTTGTTTTGGCCATATCTTGTTCCTAATCAATGCAATGCTAGGTGCTGACATGTTTACAGTTCTCCTTATCCAAAACATCCATGAGTGAGGGAAGGAGAAACTGAGGAGGAAGAAACCCCAGATTGGAATGGTTACAAACTGTAGAGAAGGAGAGTAAAATGGAGAGTTAGCGAAAGAGTGTAGGGAAGTCAGAGAGACAAATAGAGGGGTATGGGGAGAGCGAGAGAGATTGACAGACCTATAAAAGGCGGACTGAGTACGTTGTATAGTTTAGATATATGCCATTTTGGTCTTATAGGCAGGATGTGACTCCACCCTAACGTCTTTACAATTAATGTTTTGGGGTCATTCCATCTCCACTGCCATCTGTACTTCCTGCCTCCAAAACAATGTATGTCTTTTTCCTGTCCTGTCCTGTTTGGCTTCCTACTGGGACGTAGCGTCCAATCCCAGGAGACCACCTGGCCGCTGTACACCCTCAACCCCAGAGACTGGGCCAGCTCTCTCTCTCTCCTCTCTGTGTGTGATGTGTTTGTTGAGTAACTTTTACAACAGAAAATAACCAAGTGGGACACAGGAGTACCATTTCAATAAATTTAGTGAAAGTCAAGCTCGAGAGATACAAAATAATAATGGTGTAATCTGAGTGGTCAATCAAGGTTTAACACAGAGTTTTTATTCAATGCCTATGCATTCACTGTGCAGAACACGACACTGTCTCTCTCTTCTTATCTCTATCAATCTCTCCCTTCTCTCTCACTTCATCTCCCTCTCTACATGTGGTCTCATAACTGGCTCAACCTTTCTCTCTGAGAGAGTCCAGTAATTTTTAAGTACCAGTGTGCTGACCTTTGACCCCCCCCCAGCGTTTCCCTTTCTGACTGGGCATCTCTGGCTCTGCTCAGTGTTGCATTACCCAGAGCTCTGTTGGTGTCAACCGGTGCTTGTCTCATAGATCTAGAGTTTGTATCAGTGCATGTTGTCTATATATTGTGAAGGGGGTCATGTTGAAGTTCAGAGTCGGCAGGGGAAGGATATGGAATAGCCTATATGTAGATGCTGGACTGAATTTGATATGTAAGGGATGATGATCATCATCAATGGAGTGTTGTGACATTGTGGTATAGTAAGTCAGTATACCCTTCTTCTTTACCCCACTCAGCTTGTGTACATCAGTCCCTGAGAGACACCCGAGTCTCCCTGCAGTTCCCCAAGTCCAAAGAACAGACCCCATCCTCCTCCTTTTGGACCCTCCAGTCCACACATCCTGATATTTAAAAAAAAAATTGAGTCATTTAGCAGACGCTCTTATCTAGAGCGACTTATATGAGCAATTAGGGTTAAGTGCCTTGCTCAAGGGCACAAAAACAGATTTTTCACAGTCGGCTCTGTGATTTGAACCAGTGATCTTTCGGTCACTGGCCCAACACTCTTAACCTCTAGGCTACTGATAATGATAATAATAATTAGGTGGGTATCACGCCCTGACCTTAGTTATCTTTGTTTTCTTTATTATTTTGGTTAGGTCAGGGTGTAATGAGGGTGGTTTGTTTAGTTTTTGTATTGTCTAGGGGTTTTTCTATTGCCTAGGGGTTTTGTGTTTATATGTCTATGGTTGCCTAGATTGGTTCTCAATCAGAGGCAGCTGTTTATCGCTGTCTCTGATTGGGGACCATGTTTAGGTAGCCATTTTGCCTAGGGTATTTGTGGGTTCTTGTCTATGTGTAGTTGCCTGTTAGCACTTATGTGTATAGCTTCATGGTTCGATCGGGTGTTTGTTTCAGTGTTTCATTCTTTAATAAATTAAGAATGTACGCTTACCACGCTGCACCTTGATCTCCTCCTTACGACAACCGTGACAGTGGGTGCTTATATTTGTCCTATTTCACACAGGCACACGTGTGTATTATATGCATGTGTGAATTGGAAATGTTTTTGGGGATATCCCAACCCCGAGACACCCTCAGAGTGGGGTCACGGCGAGTGTCTGCCATTATCAACAGTAACCCTGGAGAAATTAGGGTTACGTGCCTTGCTCAAGGGCACCTGGACAGATTTTTCACCTTGTTGGATCGGGAATTCAGAAAGCAACCTTTTGGATACTGGCTCAATGCGCTAACCGCTAGGCTACCAGCCGCCCTGGATCGTGTGTGTGTGTGTGTGTGTGTGTGTGTGTGTGTGTGTGTGTGTGTGTGTGTGTGTGTGTGTGTGTGTGTGTGTGTGTGTGTGTGTGTGTGTGTGTTGTGTGTGTGTTTGTGTGTTTGTGTTTAGGAAACACAGACACAGCAGCACATTTTGGGAATGTGAACTTGACCCTAGAAAGGGAGTAGGCAGACATGCACAGTCTTACACACACACACCTGAGGGAACAGGGCAACAAAAGGACAGGGAGAACTCAGTGAACCTTAGTGAATCACTAGCCAAACTAATCCCGTTACCCCAGGGGAAATGTCATTCCGGCTTTCAAATTACTCTTGGAAGATGTAACAGTAGAATGCACAAGGTGCAATTGTGAGATTTGGTAGTGTATCATCAGTTTTCCTCTTGTCATGTCAGTCATTGCATACCGTTGAGAGCTATTTATAACTTATAATCAGAAATGTGCAGATCATCTAACCGCTGCTAGCTAATGTTTTTTTTTTGCTAGGTTTTTTAGCCCATAGATTTTGTTGTAATGTTTGAATCGCTCAAATATCAAATGAATACACATTGGACATGGAAAAATATGTAGAATTGTAAGAAAATAAGCTTTAAAACTGCAAAATGTTCTCTGCACCCCATTACAAAATGTGTAGAATTACAGGAAATAAGCTTTAAACAAACAAAACCTTAAAACCAACAATAGGGGTGTGAACTCTTTGTGTCATGAACAGTGTTTGTGCTCATAGAAAAAGATGACTTGCGCACGGAATGTTCCCCCCAGAGAAAAAGTTTGGGCACCCCTGTTATAGAGTACTG
The DNA here is from genome assembly GCF_036934945.1 of Oncorhynchus masou masou. Taxonomy (NCBI): domain Eukaryota; kingdom Metazoa; phylum Chordata; class Actinopteri; order Salmoniformes; family Salmonidae; genus Oncorhynchus; species Oncorhynchus masou. The sequence goes on along the minus strand of NC_088237.1, from coordinate 9,401,042 downwards.
TGTGTGTGTGTGTGTGTGGCAGTGGTGTAAAAATAAGTACTACGTAAGTCGATTTTGGGGGTATCTGTTCTTTACTTTACTTTCTATTTTTGAAAATTTTTACTTCACTACATTCCTAAAGAAAATATTGTACTTCTTACTCCATACATATTCCCTGACAACCAGAATGACTTTTAATTACTTAACAGGACAGGAAAATAGTCAAATTCACGCACTTATCAAGAGAACACGTGGTCTTCCCTACTACTGTCACGTTCTGACCCTAGTTCTTGTGTTATTTCTTTGTTTTAGTTAGTCAGGATGTGAGTTGGGTGGGTATTCTATGTTTTGTGTTTCTAGGTTGTGTTTCTTGTTTGGCCTGATATGGTTCTAAATCAGAGGCAGGTGTTAGTCATTGTCTCTGATTGGGAACCATATTTAGGTAGCCTGTTTTCTGTTGGGGTTTGTGGGTGGTTATTTTCAGTGTTTGTGTGGCTGTACCAGATGGAACTGTTTCGGTTGTCACTTTGTTGTTTTGAAGTGTTCAGTTATTTATTAAAAAGATAAACACTAACCACACTGCGCTTTGGTCCTCTCTATCTCCAGATGATAACCATTACAACTACTTCTGGCTTGGCTGACTCACTAAGCACAAATGCATCCTTTGTAAATAATCTGAGTGTGCCCCTTGCTATCCATAAATTATTAAAACAAGAAAATGGTGCTGTCTGCTTTTAAGTGATTTTAAAAAGTGATTTAAGTGATTTTAAAAATACTTTAAAGTACTACTTACTAAGTAGTTTTGGGGGGGTATCTGTTTTTTACTTTCTATTAAGGTATCTCTGCCTTTTCTCAAGGATGACAATTGGGTACTTTTTTCACCACTGGTGTGTGGTCTTCACCTTGGGAACCACTCGGTACCTAGATGACTTCAGGGTCTTTTAGAACTTTTAGAGCTCCACCCTCAGCACTGATAGGCTGCGCTATATACACATACTCCTTGTCCCGCCTCCCCTGCCTATCTTATCTTATTAGTTATGCTAGGTTGTGATTACGGTTTGATCTGAACTCTCATTTCAGCCAGATCAGGATGACCTTGTGGAAATACCTCACTTCTCACCGGAAATGAGAGCGACTTGTACCAAACCCGACATACTGCATCCAGATGGGAGGGATCCTGTGGTGGAGCCTTGTGATCCAAGTGTTAACTGAGAGGAGTAACATGTTGTAACACTGCACGTGGCTGTGGCTTGGGATGAGAAGAGGACTAGGTGAGGTTTAGTGGTGCCACAGCTGACCTGTCTTCCATACAGCAAGAGAGAAGGGTACAGAGAACAGTCTACTCTCATAATAGTGATTTACATCTGAGCAGGACAACTTGATCACTATCACTAAAACTGCATTCACTATAAGCAGAGTGCACTGTATGTGATATCAATACATAGTCAGCCTGGTACTGTAACATGGCTGTGTATAGTTTGTATCTGCTCTTAATGTCACACAAGCATACACACACAATCTATCTCTCTCTGTCTCTCTCTCTCTCTCTCTGTTGAATATGTACTTGATATGTAAACTAAGTCTAATAATATTAACATCTGTTATTAAAATAAACTCTGTGAGTACATGTTTAGAATAACTGGTTTAAGCCTAGGTTTAGGTGTGGAGCTCTTGTGACATGAAAACATATTGTCCCATGTCAGATCGCGTTATATATTCCATATCTTTACAGCATAATGTCCTACAATCTCAGGCATAATATGTACAGGTGAAAGAGGTCACATTGAGATGGCAAATATAATGGCATGTATAATGGCACCGGAAGAGATGGCTGTCTTTTTACGGTCTCCTAACCAATTGTGCTATTGTGTGTGGTTTTTTTTTTTGCGTTATTTGTAACTTATTTTGTACATAATGTTTCTGCTACTCTCTCTTATGACCGAAAAGAGCTTCTAGATATCAGAACAAAGATTACTCACCTGGTACTGAACCAAGATTTTTTTTCTCTAACGAGTCGGCACAAATCCCTGTGATTCACATGAGAAAGAGACAGAGATATGGGGGACTTAGGTAGGGGTGCCTTATAAGGATCCAACGGTGTGTGGGTAATTTGCCTCTACCATCATTCCTATTAGCCAATGTACAATCATTGGATAAAAATTGACAAACTACGATTACGAATATCCTAACAACCGTACAATAAAAACTGTAATATCTTATGTTTCAGTGTTTAGTGGCTGAACGACGACATGAATATCACACAGCTGACGGGGTTTACGCTGCATCGGCAAGATAGAACAGCCGCCTCCGGTAGGACAAGGGTTGGCGGTCTGTGTATATTTGTTAACAACAGCTGGTGCACGAAATCTAATAGTAAGGAAGTCCCAAGGTTTTGCTCAATTGAGGTAGAGTATCTCATGACAAGCTGTTGACCACACTATTTACCAAGAGAGTTTTCATCTATATTATTCGTACGTAGCTGTCTATTTACCACCACAAACCGATGCTGGCCCTAAGAACATACTCAATGAGCTGATGGCTCACATCAACACCATTATGCCAGAAACCCTAGACCCACTCTAATTTGCATACCACCCCAACAGATCCACAGATGATGCAATTTCTATTGCACTCCACACTTCCCTTTCCCACCTGGACAAAAGGAACACCTATGTGAGAATGCTATTTATTGACTACAGCATTCAACACCATAGTGCCCTCAAAGCTCATCACTAAGCTAAGGACCATGGGACTAAACACCTCCCTCTGCAACTGGATCCCTGACTTCCCGATGGGCCACCCCCAGGTGATTTTCAACACGGGGGCCCCTCAGGGGTGCGTGCTCAGTCCCCTCCTGTACTTCCTGTTCACTCATGACTTCATGGCCAGGCACGACTCCAACACAATCATTAAGTTTTCTGATGACACAACAGTGGTAGGCCTGATCACAGACAACGATGAGACAGCCTATAGGGAGGAGGTCAGAGACCTGACCATGTGGTGCCAGGATAACATCTTCTCCCTCAATGTGATCAAGACAATGGAGATGATTGTGGACTACAGGAAAAGGAGGACAAATCACGCCCCCATTCTCATCGAAGGGGCTGTAATGGAGCAGGTTGAGAGCTTCAAGTTCCTTGGTGTCTACATCACCAACAAACTAACATGGTCCAAACACACCAAGACAGTTGTGAAGAGGGTACAACAAAGCCTATTCCCCCTCAGGAGACTGAAAAGATTTGGCATGGGTCCTCAGATCCTCAAAACGTTCTACAGCTGCACCATCGAGAGCATCCTGACTGGTTGCATCATTGCCTGGTATGGCAACTGCTCGGCCTCTGACCGCAAGGCACTAAAGTGTCACGCCTTGATCTGTTTCACCTGCCTCTGTGATTGTCTCCACTCCCACCTGGTGTCGCTTATTTTCCCCAGTGTATTTATCCCTGTGTTTCCTGTCTCTCAATGCCAGTTCGTCTTGTATATTTTCTAAGTCAACCAGCGTTTTTCTCCATTCTCCTGCTTTTTGACCCTTGCCTGTTTTAGACTCTGTACCCACCTGCCTGACCTTTCTGCCTACCTTGACAATGAGCCTGTCTACCACTCTGTACCTCCTGGTTTGGACCTTTTGACTGTCCACGACCATTCTCTTGCCTACTCCTTTTGGATTAATGAACATTGTAAGACTCCAACCATCTGCCTCCTGTGTCTGCATCTAGATCTCACCTTGTGCCATGACATACAAAGGGTAGTGCGTACGGCCCAGCATTGGGGCCAAGCTTCCTGTCAACCAGGACCCCTATACCAGGCGGTCAGAGGAAGGCCCTTAAAATTGTCAAAGACTCCAGCCACCCTAGTCATAGACTGTTCTCTCTGCTACCGCACTGCAAGCGGTACCGGAGCACCAAGTCTAGGTCCAAAAGGCTTCTTAACAGCTTCTACCCCCAAACCATAACACTCCTGAACAGATAATCAAATGGCTACCCAGACTATTTGCAATGTCCCAACACCCCTCTTTTACACTGCTGCGACTCTCCGTTTATTATCTATTCATAGTCACTTTAACTGTACCTACACGTTCATATTACCTCAATTACCTTGACTAACCTGTGACCCCGCACATTGACTCTGTACCGGTACCCCCTGTATATAGCCTCGCTACTTTTATTTTACTGCTGCTCTTTAATTATTTAAATGTTTTATTTAACACTTTTTTTCCTTAAAACTGCATTGTTGATTAAGGGATTTTAAGTTAGCATTTCAATGTTCAATGTTGTATTCAGAGCATATGTGTCACGACTTCCGCCAAAGTCGGTCCCTCTCCTTGTTCGGGCGGCGTTCGGTGGTCGACGTCAGCAGCCTTCTAGCCATCGCCGATCCACTTTTAATTTTCCATTTGTTTTGTCTTTGATTTACACACTAGGTTTCAATTCCCCAATTACATGTTCATTATTTAACCCTCTGTTTTCCCCATGGTTTTTATGCGTGATTGTTTTATGTATGTTTGGTCCGTTATTGTGGGCTCGGTATAACGACATGTTATTGGAATATTTGAGTAAAGTTACTTTTGTTTCTCATCTCTGCTGTCCTGCGCCTGACTCCTTTGCACCAGCTACACCCAGACCACGACAATATGACAAATTACATTTGATTTGAAATAGTGATATTTCATTTAGTATACACTGTGCATTTCAAATATGTCATATGATTACAATAACATCAAATGTCGATGCATAGCTTTTATCTAAATGTATTTAGAATGGAATGTATTTAAAATGGAATGGAATCCAGATGCCAGTCTCCCTTCTCGACACTCCCCACAGAATACTCAACACCGAACTGACTAATTTCAAGCTTATCAACTCTCACAGACTGGAAACCCTAAGGGATGATGGAGAGTCAATGAAGGAAACAACAACATACTTCACAAAGATGGAGTGAAGGGCTTGATGGGGAGAGGGGTAGAGAGCAGTTCGTTGGGGGAAAGTGATGAAGGGAGAAAGAAGAGTGGTGTGTTATTGTTTTTATTCAACCTTTAAAAAAATTGATAAACATTTTTAATGGGACAATGTACTGTAAACCTAAACATAACCACACAATCATCAAGTCACAGTCAACCTGTCATTTAAAAATTGCAATTACCATATATTAGGCATATGATGAGTTACTGAACAACACATACTGACAGACCTGACCTCTCAGTTCACATGAGTCTGGGCCCATAAGAGCCTGTAAGAGCATACATATTAGAGTGTTTTAGATGCCTCCTGACTGTGTCAGTTCACATTTAGCAAGAAGAGACAGGATATCCTAGTTACAGCCTGCCACATTTCCACTGACGGATTGATGAGCGTTGAATACCTCTCTGAGCAGAAACACAATCTCCAGGACAGATGGATGCACTGACTCTGTTCACATTGTTTCCATTAAGCCTCCCCCTAAACCTACGACAGCCGTCGTCGCTGTGGCACATAAACTGAACCATATGGACAGTGTTTAGTGTGAGCACGCGGTCAAGACTCCACTGGGATTGATTGACAGTTCCTGTGGGAGTGGTGAATGCAATCTTTGCAAGAGCTTTTCTCTGAGCTCCGCCGGGGTAGGGCCCGGGAGTGGTACCCGGGTCAGGAGTGTGGTGTGGCGGATGCTGCTGTTCGAGTCCTTATGGCCGAACCTGTAGAACAGCCTCCAGCAGCACGGCAGACAGTGGACCATGTCAGAGAGGAGGTGGCCGCTGAAGATCATGTAGATCCACGGGTTACAGCAGCTATTCAGACTGGCCAGCAGAGCTGAGATGATGACTGCGGTGTTCTCTGAGTCTGGAGAGAGAGAAACGGGGAAGAGGGGGTGTCAGCCAAGTCAGTGAAGGAGAAAACATTCAAGCTTGTTCTGTTGATCTACTAGCAGTGACACAGACTATTTATGCGTACTCTCGAGGGAGTCTCAGCAAGCCACTAGGTCTGAAGGGTCACTGACTCTCCAGGAGAGATTAGAGTCAGTGCATCCATCTCTCCTGGAATAAGTCAAGGGATCTGAATAGTTTCCAAAAGCGCTGTAGTTTTAACCATATTTTTAGGTTATACAGTGTTTGTTCACATTTACTTTGTTTACTAACATTGGCGTAAAACAAGCATATGTTTTCGGTTCTAATGTGGTGCGACAGTTAAATGAAGCTCATAGGGCATTTATGAGTTATATTCTTCAATAATCAAGTGGGTACGTATTCTTCACTTATAAGTCTAAAAATGGATGTACAACTGATGATTGCCTCTAAGGTGAATGCACTAACTAAGACTGATGGTCGTTTTCACAACTGTCTGTCACACCTGCACAAGGGTTGTTTTATATGGCACGTGTTTAACACTTATGTATGCCCTTTAGGTAATTCTTCTGTTTTTCTATTCCGCACTGTCCCATAACTCAAGCCACAGCAGATGGATCAGCTACATTCAGACCTCATCAAGGCAATGGATTATGAGTTAATGCACTTCCAGTAAGATATTTTTGTGCACGGTTATTCCATTGCGGTCACAATAATGTACCCCAGGACTCCAGTTTGCACAGTCTATAGCTCAAGTAATACGTATTGACTGTCTGTATAGTCTATTTGTTTCAGTTAGGTCTATGTATCTGAGAAGGAGTCATAGAGTTTTTGTCTCACTATATCCGTGGTAAACTGTTGCGTAAAAGCTATCTAAATTTGGAGAGCAGTGAAGCAGATTTTAGGGAAGCCCCTTGGGTAATCCATGAAAGATGTGCTGATGCTGTGCACTATCACCAACATATTATTGAGTAAATAGGCCTAAGCAATAATAGAATGTTTAAAAACATGGCACCGGCGCGCGCTGCCACTAACTCACGGCTCAGAGCCGAAATTCAACACGTACCATCCCACGAGAAGCTCTCATCCCACACCGACCACATCTGTACGGTGAAAAACGGAGCCCAGCACACCACGTACGCCAGCACGATCACGAAAGTCATCTTCACTGTGCGCAGCTTGGCGCGCGAGATTGTGGTGATGCTGCTGACTGAACTCTTTCCGATCAGCCTATTCTTGGTCACAAGTGCCATCGCAATCGTGCTCTTCTGGGTCTTGTACTTTATGTTCAGCCAGATGGATCGGCAGATGAAGCCGTAGCAAAGCATGAGCACGGCCACGGGCACGAGGAAGATGCCCACGGTGATCCAGGTGATGTAGGCGCGCACACCCCACGGCTGGATGAAGTGTCCCCAGCAGTCATACACGGCCGAGCCCGGGCGGACCTCGCTCAGTGAGAAGATGAAATACTGGGGCATGCTCAGGGCAAGACTACACACCCAGGTGGCCCCGATCATTATATAGGCGCGCTGCGTGGGCTGGTGAATGTTCTGCATCGGGTGACAGATTGCGATGTAGCGGTCCAGCGTCATCATCACCATCATGTAGGTGGACGCGAACATCCCTAGCACCTGCAGGTGCTTGACGATACGACACAGAAGGTCAGGTCCGTAGAAGCGGAAGGTGACCTCCCAACAGAGCTGCGGCAGCACCTGGAAAAAGGCCACAGCCAAGTCCGCGAGGCTCAGGTGTTTCATGAACAGGTGCATGCGCAAGGGCTTCCGTCGGCTCATGTACATGGCCAGCAGCACGCTCAGGTTCCCCACCACAGCCACGAAGAATGTCACGCTAAGCACTGTGATCTCGATCTTGGCGACCTCCTCGTTCCGGCCAAACGGGTCGCTGGAGTTCCCAAAAGTGCCGGTGTCGTTCCCAGGGTCCTCCATCGTCCCCGGCTTGCCGGTGGGGTCGAAGGCTATGTTCACATTTTCTTCCATGAGGGTGAGTGAGCTCTCTGAAGGGAAGAATGCGTCTCCGGAGAAGGTCATGACTTTCCTGAACCAATCCGCGCGCACGATCACCTGCTGCCACCTGGCTTTTGAATTTGAGCAAGTCTTAAGTCTATCGTCTACATAAACTCGCTCTTTGCGCACAGACCAACATTTGTGTTGGCTTGGCAAAGATGTGGAGCACTTCATAGTGTGAAACTGTATCTGTGCGCAGTCGCCACCAACCCTTTTTAAATAATTGTATACCCCTGAGACCGCCAATACCCTCCTCGTCGCCAACAGCCTCTAAACAGCCTAGGACACAAAAACAACAGCAGAGAGAAACAACATGTATGGCAAACATTATTGTTTGCATGGGTGGAATTTATCTGAAACAGTCGTTACCACTTGCAAGTAAATAGGGAACACACCGATGTTTTACATTGTAAATGTCTCCAGATTCTGTACTACAAAGCCCAATAACGAATGGTGCAATCAGTGGGTAAATATTCATAATGTGCGCTACTGGTCAGTATTCCATATCCATTTACTTATCATACCTCTAAGAATAATTTTTGAAAAGGTAACAACAATCTTTTTTAAACATGTAAGGTGACCCATTTTTGTATTTGAGATGATGAAGATGTTCTGATGTCATGTAACGTTTTTCTGTGTTTATCATATACCATATACCACATTGCGTTGACCAGGGACGTCGCTAGGCCTATTTTAGGGGGCTTTATCTGTCGTCTTGTGAAACAGTGGATGTATAGAATCTAGCTTGCTGAAGTATTTACTGCAAATTGAATGTACAATTTTGTAAGCATGCCATGCAGATAGATTTAACAACGTAGCTAGCTAGCTATGTTCTTGCTTACAAATACCTGTATGCCTATGGATGTGTAGCTAGCTATCTAGCCGATCTGTGTATAGACCCAAACGTTTGGTATACATATTAGTGCAGAACCTAGCTATGAACCTCAGCTATCGTAGCCAGTTGTATCAACTTCAAAACAGTCTGAATGACATTAATGAAGCCTATGGATTAAGTAGAATATAATATAACTTTGTCAAGGATGCAAGTTGTATATACATGTAGTTATTACCATGCATGAGATCCCTACATTGTAGTCTGTACATTTTAATATATTCACTGATCATGTACTCTACCTTGGCATATAAATGTGCAGTTCAGGTATGAATGTCTTTGAGATTATTTTTCAGTCATATCCAATAACAGGAGTATCAAATTCCAGTTTTTGAATGACTCTGTGTCTACAATTATACACTTCAACAGGGTTTGCTAATTTTGGTCCTGGGACATCAATGGTTACACATTGAAGCTAATAGACTAGAAACAGAATTTAAATAGTTAAAGGCTGGTTTGTAATTCATATATACAGAACAACAGTACACTACACTTCCAATGCATCATGTAAATAGTCTAAAACCGGTTCATCTCAATACCGAATGCCCTTCATCTGCATTGATCTGATAAACACAGGATAGGTGTAGTATTTCATCAAATTAGACTTAATTTCAACCAGTAGAGAATGTAAAATGCTTTATTGAAAATCTCATTATCCAAGTGTTATAAATACATGCATTATAAATATTATAATGGTAATGTTATAAATTCAAGTTCAATCTGTACTTCAATGCACATCTGTTGTGCATTATGAAAGAGGCGGCGGGAGAGGTGTAAAAGGGAAAGAGGTAAACATAGGAGCAGGGAAGGCAGCATATGATTAATGAATCACAGAGCTACCTAAATATTCTTACTTCATCACAATTACATAAGTATCACTCGACAGCCCAAAGGTTATCTTAAAAGCAGGTGAGGTGGCGATGGTAGGACTGGGGGTTGGCATCCCCTCTCACATCAAAACATATCTGCAGACAAGAGACAGATGTAGAGAGAGCATGTTTAAGCCTTGTTTTTATTCTAACGTTGTTAGTCATCAATCAGGAAGTGAAATGCAAAACTGACCTTGGATCATTAACTCTGGGACTACTTCATCTCTATTTCAATGTAAAGCATCTCTTTAATAATACTTAATGTTGAACAGACCAAGTGACCTCTAACCTCTGATCATGTTGTGCCCTCTACAGTGCCTTGCGAAAGTATTCGGCCCCCTTGAACTTTGCAACCTTTTGCCACATTTCAGGCTTCAAACATAAAGATATAAAACTGTATTTTTTTGTGAAGAATCAACATATGGATATTTCAAACTTTTTTAACAAATCAAAAACTGAAAAATTGGGCGTGCAAAATTATTCAGCCCCTTTACTTTCAGTGCAGCAAACTCTCTCCAGAAGTTCAGTGAGGATCTCTGAATGATCCAATGTTGACCTAAATGACTAATGATGATAAATACAATCCACCTGTGTGTAATCAAGTCTCCGTATAAATGCACCTGCACTGTGATAGTCTCAGAGGTCCGTTAAAAGAGCAGAGAGCATCATGAAGAACAAGGAACATACCAGGCAGGTCCGAGATACTGTTGTGAAGAAGTTTAAAGCCGGATTTAGATACAAAAAGATTTCCCAAGCTTTAAACATCCCAAGGAGCACTGTGCAAGCGATAATATTGAAATGGAAGGAGTATCAGACCACTGCAAATCTACCAAGACCTGGCCGTCCCTCTAAACTTTCAGCTCATACAAGGAGAAGACTGATCAGAGATGCAGCCAAGAGGCCCATGATCACTGTGGATGAACTGCAGAGATCTACAGCTGAGGTGGGAGACTCTGTCCATAGGACAACAATCAGTCGTATATTGCACAAATCTGGCCTTTATGGAAGAGTGGCAAGAAGAAAGCCATTTCTTAAAGATATCCATAAAAAGTGTTGTTTAAAGTTTGCCACAAGCCACCTGGGAGACACACCAAACATGTGGAAGAAGGTGCTCTGGTCAGATGAAACCAATATTGAACTTTTTGGCAACAATGCAAAACCTTATGTTTGGCGTAAAAGCAACACAGCTCATCACCCTGAACACACCATCTCCACTATCAAACATGGTGGTGGCAGCATCATGGTTTGGGCCTGCTTTTCTTCAGCAGGGACAGGGAAGATGGTTAAAATTGATGGGAAGATGGATGGAGCCAAATACAGGACCATTCTGGAAGAAAACCTGATGGAGTCTGCAAAAGACCTGAGACTGGGACAGAGATTTGTCTTCCAACAAGACAATGATCCAAAACATAAAGCAAAATCTACAATGGAATGGTTCAAAAATAAACATATCCAGGTGTTAGAATGGCCAAGTCAAAGTCCAGACCTGAATCCAATCGAGAATCTGTGGAAAGAACTGAAAACTGCTGTTCACAAATGCTCTCCATCCAACCTCACTGAGCTCGAGCTGTTTTGCAAGGAGGAATGGGAAAAAAATTCAGTCTCTCGATGTGCAAAACTGATAGAGACATACCCCAAGCGACTTACAGCTGTAATCGCAGCAAAAGGTGGCGCTACAAAGTATTAACTTAAGGGGGCTGAATAATTTTGCACGCCCAATTTTTCAGTTTTTGATTTGTTAAAAAAGTTTGAAATATCCAATAAATGCCACTTCATGATTGTGTCCCACTTGTTGTTGATTCTTCACAAAAAAATACAGTTTTATATCTTTATGTTTGAAGCCTGAAATGTGGCAAAAGGTCGCAAAGTTCAAGGGGGCCGAATACTTTCACAAGGCACTGTATGTAGCCAGTTCAGATGTGGGAGGGGTTCACTGACACAGCTGATATAACCTAGAGGATTTAGGGAGAAGAGAGAGGGATGAATTGAACAAGACTGTTATTGATAAATAAGGTAGTTAAAGTGACTGTGTTCAAAAGGAAGCTCTGTGCGGCCTCTCCTGGTGTCCACACCACACTAAGTGGCTGCAGAGTACTTTATGCAGAAAAAACATGAATGGACACACGAGGACAAACAATATAGAGTAGTTATAGAAATAATGAATTATCTTACTATTCTCCATGGTTGGCCCTCTTGCCTATTATTTTGAAGGTGGAAGGAGCCACAGTTATACACCTAAGCCTGCTTACTGCACAACACAATCCAACAATCATATTGATACATGAGTGTGTGTTATAGCGTGTCTAATAGTTTAAAAAAATCAATATGGGTGATTTAAAATAGCCTGTTTTGTTTCTGTACAGACATCACACCCTTGGCTAAACAGCACCCTCATCTGAGAAGTTGAAATCAATTGGAGAGAAACTGGGAATTGAATAACTGCTGTTGACATCGTTAAGTAAATGGAAGAATAGTCTTATTGCAATGTCAATGGCTCTTAAAAGAGCCTTTGGTTGTGCATAGTGTACATTACATCACTGGGTCATTGTGGATTACTAAAGTATAATATCCCTTATAACAACTCATGAAAACATTGGATATCAAGATGAATGGGCACACACGTGCATATATATAGCATATAGCATGTGGCAATAACAGGATCATATCAAAGAATAAATACATAAATACCACTCGAAGCTTGATGAGTTGATGAACTGAATCAGCTGTGCAGTGCTAAGGCAAAAACAAAAATGTGCACCCCTTTTGAGACCCCAGGACTGAGAACCACTGCTCTTCATATGTAGACCGGCTTTCATAGCTCTCTTTATATGAGGACAAAACACCTCACAAGAAACAGACTTCATTATAGTCCAATTATACCGTACTGAATGTTATGTCACTATTATCTCCGTCCCCACTTCAAAGGACAGGAACTACACAAAAGTACCTGCCCTATCCAGAATAGCCTACTCTCTCACGTTGACAGTTCGGCTGCGCTCCTCCATGGCTGTTAGCTAGCTAACTTACCTACAAATGCATTTGGAGTTAGTTTTTTACAGTGATAAATAAATCAAGATACCGAGCTATGAGGTTAGGTAGCTGGTGATATTTAATTAACTTAGCTAGCTATCTATACATTATGTGAAGTTGGCAAGCTAGCCAACTAGCTAGTTCATTTAGCAGCTCATTTGAGTTAGCCTCCGCTGTAGCTGGTTAGCTAATAATACGTCGGTTTTTCTTACATTTTTGAAATGTATTTACTTTACTTGAATAGGTTCTCCCAGCCATGTAGATAATTTGAAACAGGGCAGCAAAGTGTGTTTGTCACTAGAGCGTTTTAGAGGTTATTACTATTGAACTATGTACCCATTTAATAACCAGACGTCCATACAAACTTGCTATGCTGAATTCTTGAAGCACAATCGAAAAGGCTGCCATATGCTGCCAGCACGCCCACAAGCGAGTCACAATGTGCGACCTGAGCGAAACTCGGCAATTTACCTCTATCTAGTGTCCATGCACGGTTAGGCCTACTTGTAGCTAACATTTAAGTTAATGTTAGCTTACTTATGTGGCTTGAGACTGCTAGCTAACAATAAAAGGACAGGGAGTATGCCAGACCCCCCTAAAAGAGGCGTAGCTCCCCTATACACGAATCTCTTGTGACAATAAAATGTTTTCTATTATATTACATTCTGACATATCAATTTTTCATGTTTTATGCACAATAGATTCAGATCACTCTCTTTCTCCAAAATGTGGAATAATTCAAGAGGCCTGAATACTTTCCGAAGGCACTGTATTTTTAACCATATATTTAGGCTATACAGTGTTTGTTTACATGTATTTTGTTTACCAACATTGTAGTAAAACAAGCATATATTTTCGGTTCTAATGTGGTACAACAGTTTAACTAAGCTCATAAGGCATTTATGAGTTATATTCCTCAAGAATCAATGGGTACATATTCTTCATTTGTATGTCTAAAAATGGATGAACAAATGATGATTGCCTCTAAGATGAATGCACTAAGTTTGCTCTGAATAAGATCATCTGCTCAATGACTAAAATGTAAATGTAATTCATATACTTTAGTGGAGCAATAGAAGAGCATTGTTTCCACATTACAGTAGACACAGGGCAGGGAGATTGTGTCCTCTTATCTCCTCTCAAATATTGTAAAGTCTATCTTTCTACCTGCCCACCCATGGCTCTGCCTCCCTCTGACTGCTGAAAATGATCCCTGATCAGGTCGTCCACCTCTCTTGTCTTCTAACATAAGATACAACATGTGTGGGTTGTGTGAAACACTCCTCTACTTACTGAGATCTTCTGATCTGAATTACAACATTGTCCCTGTAACCTTACAACAATTCCAATGTTGAATCTATGTGCAGAGAGTGAAAACCAGCAGAGAGGGATGTGATGCAGCTCTCACAGAAGAGCATGTTTCTCATGTCAAAGAGTCGGAACCGGAGAGAGAAGGCCAGATGAGTGGTAAGCTATGTAACGTATTGTTAGATTACAAACAATGGAGGGTAATGGGAATGTCAGAGTATATGGATTCATGAAACTGGCCAGTCATTAGGCATGTCAGACTCTCACTGCAGGCAGTGATACATCATTCAACTCCATGTATCAAATCAAATGTTATTGTTCCATACACATATTTAGAAATGCTTGTGTTCCTAGCTCCAACAGTGCATTAATATCTAACAATACACAACAATACACACATCTAAAAGTAAAATAATGGAATTAAGAAATATATAAATATAAGGACAAGCAATGTCAGAGTCCGGAGTATAAATATTTACTTAACAAAAATATAAATGCAACATGCAACAATTTCAATGATTTTCCTGAGTTGGAGTTCATATTTAAATAAATTAAGCCCAAATCTATGGATTGCACATGACTGTGCAGGGGCGCAGCCATGGGTGGGCCTGGGAGGACATAGGCCCACCCACTGGGGAGCCAGGCCCAGCCAATCAGAATGAGTCTTTCCCCACAAAAGGGCTTTATTACAGATAGGAGTATTTCTCAGTTTCATCAGCTGTTCGGGTGGATAGAATATATAGTATATCTGTAGAACACCTAGGATAGAATACTATTTGTACAGTAATAATTTAATAGGATGGCCTTGTCTAGAATACAGTATATATATGTGAAATGGGTAAAACAGTGTGTAAGCATTATAACATTTATCAGTGTTCCGTTATTAAAGTGACCAGTTTTCCATATCAATGTTCATAGGGCAGCAGCCTCTAAGGTGCAGTAACCCGCTGGTAGCCAGCTATTGACAGTGACTAAGTTCAGGGCCTTGAGATAGGAGCTGTTTTTCAGTCTCTCGGTCCCAGCTTTGATGCACCTATACTGACCTCGGGTGGCTGAGGTCCTTCATGATCTTCTTTGCCTTCCTGTGTCACGGATGCTGTAGATGTCCTGGAGGGCAGGAAGTGTGCCCCCGGTGATAATATAGGCAGGCCGCACAACACATCACTGACAATCTGAAATGGTTCACCCACACAGACAATGTAGTGAAGAACCCTCTGGAGAGCCCTGTGGTTGTGGATGATACAGTTGCCGTACCAGGCGGTGATACAGCCCAACAGGATGCTCTCATAGGTGCATCTGTAAAAATTTGTGAGGGTCTTAATGGCCGAGTTGAATTTCTTCAGGCTCCTGAGGTTGATGAGGGGCTATTGTGCTTTCTTCACTACATTGTCTGCGTGGGAGGACCATTTCAGATTGTCAATGATGTGTACACAGAGGAACTTGAAGATTTTCACCTTCTCCACTGCGGCCCCGTCGATGTGGATACAGCTGTGCTCTCTCTGCTGTCTCCTGAAATCCATGATCAGCTCCTTCGTTTTGTTGACATTGAGGGAGAGCTTATTTTCCTGGCACCACTCCGCCGGGGCCCTCACCTCCTCCATGTAGGCCGTCTCGTCATTTTTGGTAATCAGACCTACCCCTGTTGTGTCATCTGTAAACTTGATGATTGTGTTGGAGGCGTGTTTGGTGTAATTTTGCTCATGATATGTGTTTGATATGTGTTGGCGGCATATGACACACATTATTTGGTATGGTCTCTGCCTCAATTTATCTCTCTAAGTGGCCACCTGTGTCAAAGAAATTACCAGGCCTTTGTGTGAGTGAGCACAGCCCTGTGGAAGACTGTTGAATCGAGCAGTGCCAGATCAAAATATACAGTCCACAGGAGTGTGTGTATGGGGTTGTGTGTGCGTGTGTTTAGCAGAGAGGTCTGGGTCTGTCAGACCAAAGCAATATGAAGCTATAGTGAGTGTTGTTTGACTCAGAATCCACTAAACAATAGCTGAGTCAGTGAGTTTGTCTGGGGAGAAGGAATAGGCTAGGAAACTAGAGGGCTGGTATACAAGCCTATTCAACCAAAACAATCATTAAAAACCCTAAAAGCTCAGGAAGATGAATACTGTATTCCACTTATCCACAAAAAAACCTTTTTGCGTGTTCTATAGAATAGAGCCCCTGAGTCTGAACTGAAAACAAAAGTAATAACTATAAGTAGTAACTATATTTGAACCACTGTTCCGGGAAGGAAGTAAAACATATATTTTTTAATAATTGAATTCATGTGTTTTTGTGAGAGCAATGAGAGAGAAGAGTCTTCATGTTTCCTCAACATTGCCCAATGGTCTGTAGACAAACAGGTTGTTCTTTGAGATGTTCTGCTGGGGAGTAAAATAAATAAAAACTTTATTGGTCACATACACATGGTTAGTAGATGTTATTGCGAGTGTAGTGAAATACTTGTGCTTCTAGTTCCGACAGTGCAGTAATATCTAGCAAGTAATCTAACAATTCCACAACAACTACCTAATACACTCAAATTTAAGTAAAGGGATGTAATAAGAATATATACAGTGGGGAGAACAAGTATTTGATACACTGCCGATTTTGCAGGTTTTCCTACTTACAAAGCATGTCGAGGTCTGTAATTTTTATCATAGGTACACTTCAACTGTGAGAGAAAATCCAGAAAATCACATTGTATGATTTTTAAGTAATTAATTTGAAGATTTGAGTGTTGAGGATCAGCGAAGAGGAGATGATGTTTCCTACCTTCACCACCTGGGGACGGCCCATCAGGAAGTCCAGGACCCAGTTGTACAGGGCGGGGTTGAGACCCAGGGCCTCAAGCTTAATGATGAGCTTGGAGGGTACTATGGTGTTGAATGCTGAGCTGTAGTCAATGAACAGCATTCTTACATAAGTGTTCCTCTTATCCAGATGGGATAGGCTGCAGTGTGATGGTGATTGTATCGTCTGTGGAGCTATTGGAGCGGTATGCAAATTGAAATGGGTCTAGGATGGCAGGTAAGGTGGAGGTGATATGATCCTTGACTAGTCTCTCAAAGCACTTCATGATGACAGAAGTGAGTGCTCCTGGGCGATAGTAATTTAGTTCAGTTACCTTTGCCTTCTTGGGTACAGGAACAATGGTGGCCATCTTGAAGCATGGCGGAGACAGCTGACTGGGATAGGGATTGATTGAATATGTCCGTAAACACACCAGCCAGCTGGTCTGCGCATGTTCTGAGGACGCAGCTAGGGATGCCGTCTGGGCTGGCAGCCTTGCGAGGGTTAACACGTTTATATGTCTTACTCACGTCGGCCAACGAGGAGAGGGAGGGGCATGCTTTCCTTGGTAGCGGGCCGCGTCGGTGGCACTGTATTATCCTCTTGTTATCTAATAGTTCTTCCCAGCTGTATGTAATACTACTTAAGATTTTCTGGGCTAGCAATGTAAGAAATACTACATTAAAAAAACGAAATATGGCAAAGTTTCCTAAGGACTAGAAGCGAGGCAGCCCTCTCTGTCTGCGCCATGTACAGATGATCATGAGATGGTTTAGTAGCCAGTCAGCCTATAGACCATACAGTGTGTGAGGTAATGACAGCACTCATAGTATGACAGATGCCAGCCATACCTCCCAGCATTGTGATGTGTATTAGGCTAACCCCCCAGGTTAGGTTACAGCCTCTACCTTCAACTCACCTCACCTCATTCCTTACTCTCCTCACTCACCCCAGGGGTCCGCACACCCCACTTTGAGAACCCATGCTCTAGTGCACGCATGCACACACACACATACACATGTATTCACTGTCTGGTTGGAATGATATGTATGTCCGCAAAACATCAAATCAATTTTTTCAATGTGGTTTCCAGGCAGATATAAGGGGTATGAAGGGAATGAAGGGAATTTTGGCCAACTAAAGTTTTCAACAAAACAAAGGTGTTCTAATATGAACATATCTGAAGTGCCATTCCCCTGTGCAAACTCATAAGCTGTCATTCCTCAAGTCTGGTGTAACGTTCGTCGTCTTCCTCTGATGAGGAGTAAGAGAGATCGGACCAATTTGAAGCGTGGTAAGTGTCCATTTTAATAAGACAAACTGAACACTACAGCAATACAAAATAACAAAGTGAAACAAAACAAAACGGTCCCGTGTGGAAACAAACACTAACACAGAAAATAACTCGAAAGTGAAACCAGGCTACCTAAATATGGTTCTCAATCAGGGACAACGATAAACAGCTGCCTCTGATAGAGAACCATACCAGGCCAAACACAGAAATCCCAAAACATAGAAAAAGGAACATAGACAACCCACCCAACTTACGCCCTAACCAAACTAAAACAAAGACATAATAAAAGAACTAAGGTCAGAACGTGACATCTGGGAACTCTTTGAGATGTTATGAGCTGGGTTGTATTTACAAAAATACTTATTGATAGCTGATGGTTGGTCCTGGAGTATGAGAGAGCTTATTCTGTGGGGGGAATAGGCAGGGTCTCCTATTGTTTCTGTCTGTTGTATTGTATATCATGTGGGTGTTTTTTTAGGGAGAGATCTTGAATTAATGTTTTGTCTCTGTGGAGTTCCTATATTGTGTGTGTTTTGATGTTTGAATAGTGTGTTGTGAAGAATGTGAAAGAACAGTTTGCCATCAGTCTCACTGCCAGTGTGGTGTTGCTGTAGTTAGCTTGTCATGACTGTGTGTGTATTTGTGCATTTTTTAATGTATTTATTTTATGCGTGGTTCCATGTTGGTGTTATTTGTCAGAATCTTTGCATACCTTATCCGATATATACTTTTAACACCCCCTATACACTCTTACACGTGTAGGAACATGCCATTATGTAAAGACTTTGGGATACTTGCGAACATTAGAAACAGCTTACATTTAAACAGTTTCTCTGACTCAAAATGAGCATCAGCTAATTAAAATCATCGATTTACTTGCACGTGATAGGACGTTGCATTGTAGCTGGACCCATCAGATCACCTGGGACACATTAGCCAGGTGCTATATATTGGCCAATAAGAGGTTTTGAAGCGACATTTTGGCCATATTGGCACTCCCCAGAAGAACCAGTCCTCCGTAGGAATATTTCTATTAATTGTTTCATAGACAAAATTACAAGTATTTAAGTATTTTTTTTGTTGGAGTGGGGACAGTAACATTAGAACTTCTTAAAAATTATACTTTTAGTATAATGATTTAGTATATTTTTTTTCATTGTTTATTGTAATGTGTAGCTCACATAATACAATGTAAATGTATGCATTATGGTGTCTGTAATAAAAATAAATGTGGCAAAAACAAATGTAGGTGCTAATAAATGCATTTCTATAACTTCCTAAATATTTTTTACGATGAGGGATTGCCAAAATGGAAGCATGGTGGCTTCAGAGCCCACTATTAATCATCTAGTGTATATATAAATAATTGGTTAGCCCTAAACTTACCTATGGAAGTCCAGAGAGGACATATGAATAAAAAAGTAAATCCCTCATTATTTCGAGATCCCAACTTATTTGTCTCATTATCACGACATAACAAAAGTTGTTTTGTCGAGTTCACAAGATAAACTCTATAAATAGGAGTGGACGTATTGATAGATTGACAGTATGGTTGAGGTGGCAGAGCCCACTGTGGATCAGCGCATTTGTTTTTATTGATTGCTACACTAAGGGATGGTACATTTCATGCTAACATCATGCTTTCATTTGTGTTTGGCGCTCATTATCAGTTTATACGTTTGAATGTTAGCAAGCTAAATGTCCCTTAACTTGAGCTAAGAGTTCTTGGGGCATTTAAGCCCTGAACGATGCCTGACATGCAACCCTGTCTCCCAGGTTGTATGCCACCCCCAAGACCATAGCCAATCACATGCAAGCAACAACACTAGCTTGGCTAGTCTTGTGAGTGAGTTAGTAAGTTAGCCAGGTAGTCTTGATAGCGAGCTAGCTAGCTTGTTATCTATGCTGGTTGTTAGCTTGCATAACTGATATGTGTATAATTGTAAGGGACACTTCATGTTTTGTGGATAATATTTACATTTACAGTGGGTGAGCTCCATTCCTGACAGGCAGATCAGATTCCATTTCAGCCTCAGAGCTTGATCAGATTCAATATCAGCCTGCAAGCTAACAACCAGCATAGATAGCAAGCTAGCTAGCTAACTAGCTTACAAGACTACCTAGCTAATTAGCTAGCTCACACTGGGAAACAGGGTTGCCTGTCATGTTGTGATCATGAGATAAATAGGTTGTGCTCTCAACATAACGAGGGTACTATTTAGCTTTTTTGTTTACCCGTTTTTCTCCCCACTTTCTTGGTATCCAGTTGGTAGTTACAGTCTTGTCCCATTGCTGTAACTCCCGTACGGACTCTGGAGAGGTGAAGGTCGAGAGCCATGCGTCCTCCGAAAAATGAACCAGCCAAGCCGCACTGCTTCTTGACACAATGCCCGCTTAACCTGGAAGCCAGCCACACCAATGCGTCGGAGGAAACACCCTGCACCTGGCGACCGTGTCAGCGTGCATGCGCCCGGACCACCACAGGAGTCGCTAGAGTGCAATGGGACAAGGACATCCCAGCCGGCCAAACCCTACCCTAACCAGGATGATGCTGGGCCAATTGTGAGTCAATGTAGAAAATAGTTTAAAAAAATAAAGATAAACACTTGAATGAGAAGGTGTGTCAAAATTTTTGACTGGTACTGTACTGTAGATGGACGTGAACAAAAACTATTCCATAAGAGCATCCTTAACGAAGTCAAGCACTCTCGTTATCATCCTAAAGATGGCAGTATTGCAGTACTAGTGTTAGTTATTTTAAAGAAGTTTATCGCAAGTCTGGACTCGAACCCACATTGGCGAGCATCCATACCAGAGGAAAGTGTATTGTTTATCGTTCTACAGTACACCTGTCAATCGACTGATCACGACATCCTATGGCACGCTGTAGACCTGTTATTAATAAGGTGGTAACCTAACATAGCAGGTGTAAAATAAATGCCTGAGTCCTGACGAGAGAACAAAAACTGTCGGGAAGTTCTCATCTGCACTGTTGAACCAATACGGTAAGTGTGGAGGAGAAGTTAAGATGGAGTATCACCTTGTTAACATCCAAAAACAGGCTCCCTTTCCATTTCCCCTGAAAACCAGATGCATCCGGTTGATTCTGGCCAAAGGTATCACCCCAATTCACTTTCACTCCTCAAATTTCCTCTAAAGTAAATTTGGCCTATGCTGTAGTTCTGCTTTACATACAGCAATTACCAAGAACAAGCCTGCTTATTTCTTCAGATAGGCTATAAGGCCTAGTATAAAAAATAAAGGTCCTATAGCTTTTGTATGGAAATCTATCCTGACAGACCTTATGGGTCCTTGAGGCAAATTTGTTCAGCATGTGGAAAGACAGCTACATATAAAGTTTAAACCTAACAGGGCGGCGGATATGAGGGTTTAAATGAGCTTGCTTATAACGGCGCCATCTATTGGCCGATCAGTGCCATTCTTTTTGACCAACTTACTTATGGTCTCTTGTGTCTGTGTGCCAAATTAGAAAAAAGTGACCAATCTATGCTTGGTTTATTTGATCATGTCAAGGAAAAAAACTATAATCACCGTGAACCCCTAATAAGTATCCAACAAGTTATTGTAGTCTGGCTTTTCCTGTGACTCCACAAGATTTAAGGGGATTATCTGAGGCAGCGGAGAGGCCAGGTGCATACTTGTGCAACATAACAATGGAGACAAACAAGCTTGAGATGTGTAGCCCGAGTTAGAAGCTTATGCATATTAGCCCATTCTTCAATAGCTCAATGTTAGGATTACACACACACGGTAGTAACCCTCTGTAATATTACCACCTAATAAGTCATTACCTAATAAGTCCCGCGGAATTTTCAATTGATGTACAGGGAAGGGATACAAGCCATCCACTGCTCTGAGGTCAGCTTTCAACTTCCCTATTTCGCCTTGGTGTCTAACCCTTTGATCCTGAATCAAAGATAGACACGAAAGGGTTAAAGGCTTGAGCAGTGAATAGCAAAACAGATGATAAATAGATAAACCTTATCCCTCTCTCCTTCCATCCCTACTCCTCCCTCCCTTCATATTGTGAAGATGAGTCTTGTGTGGTTGAAAACCCATCATCATACAGAGACAGTAATATAACCCAACAGTCCCAATGTGGGGTTGATTAAATGGAATCAAAATGGATTTATAAAGCAAACATGCAGCACCAGTCACAAGTTTAGACACACCTACTCATTCAAGGGTTTTTCTTAATTTAAAAAAAATGTTCTACATTGTAGAATAATAGTGAATAAATCAAAACTATGAAATAACACATATGGAATCATGTGGTAACCAAAAAAGTGTTCAACAAATCATTTTTTAAAATGTGTATTAGCCACCCTTTGCCTTTGTAACGATGTGAGCTGAGGGTCGGGAAGCAAGTTCAGGGAGTGAGTGTTTAAAAAAATAAATGAATCATAATACAAAACAAGAAACACGAACAAAGCACAGACAGGGAACTGAAACAGCATCAATGACCCCTGGGAAAAGAACCAAAAGGAGTGACATATATAACAAATGTAATCAGGGAAGTGATGGAGTCCAGGTGAGTCTAATGACACGCAGGTGTGCGTAACGATGGTGACAGGTGTGCGTCATAACTAACAGCCTGGTGACCTAGAGGCTGGAGAGGGAGCACATGTGAAATTACCCCCTCCCCGACGTGCGGCCCAAGCCGCAGAAAGCCGACCAAAAGGACGATCCCGGGGATCAGGAGCGGACCGGTCGCCTCTGCTGAGTTGCGGGAAAAAATGTCAGTCCGGCTGAGATGTGGGATCATGGTGACTTAGAGCACCCGAGAGAGCATACATGGCGGTACCCCCTCCCCGGCGCGTTCGTCTCCAGCCGCAGGACGCCAACCAAAGGGACGATCACAGGGATCAGGTGCGGACCAGTCACCCCTGCTGATGTGTGGGAACCTGATGAGCCAGCTGAGACCT
The DNA here is from genome assembly GCF_036934945.1 of Oncorhynchus masou masou. Lineage (NCBI taxonomy): Eukaryota > Metazoa > Chordata > Actinopteri > Salmoniformes > Salmonidae > Oncorhynchus > Oncorhynchus masou. The sequence goes on along the minus strand of NC_088237.1, from coordinate 9,378,095 downwards.
CCCCGGCTACCTCGATCGAGGCACGGGAACCTGTTCACCCACCTGAGGCATGGGAGCCTATGGAGCCCGCTGAGGCATGGGAGCCTATCGAGCCCGCTGAGGCATGGGAGCCTATCGAGCCCGCTGAGGCTTGGGAGCCTATCGAGCCCACTGAGGCATGGGAGCCTATTGAGCCCGCTGAGGTATGGGAGCCTATCGAACCCGATGAGGCATGGCAGCCTGTCGAACCAGCTGAGGCATGGGAGTCTATCAATCCTGCTGGAGTATGGAAACCCGTAAATCCATCTAAGGCAGGGGAACCCGTCGACCCCGCTGATGCATGGGAATCCGACAAAGCAGCTGAGGCCTCCCCGATAGCTCTGGTTCTGACACCCAGACCCGACATCACCTCCAACACGAAAACAAAACAAAACTCCCTGATGCTTCCCTTTGGTGGGGCGTCATTCTGTAACAATGTGCACAGAGATTCGGGAAGCAAAAGGAACACCTACAGTATGTGAGAGTGCTATTCATTGACTACAGCTCAGTGTTCAACACCATTAGTGCCCTCAAAGCTCATCACTAAGCTAAGGACTCTGGGACTAAACACCTCCCTCTGCAACTGGATCCTGGACTTCCTGACAGGCAGCCCCCAGGTGGTAAGTGTAGGTAACAACACATCTGCTACGCTGATCCTCAACACGGGGGCCTCTCAGGGGTGCGTGCTCAGTCCCCTCCTGTACTCTCTGTTCACTCATGACAGCATGGCCAGGCATGACTCCAACACCATCATGAAGTTTTCCGACAACACAACAGTGGTAGGCCTGATCATCGACAATGATGAGACATCCTATAGGGAGGTCAGAGACCTGGCTGTGTGGTGCTAGGAAAACAACATCTCCCTCAACATGAAAAAGACAAAGGAAATGATTGTGGACTACAGGAAGAGGAGGACCGAGCATGCCCCCATTCTCATTGACAGGGCTGTAGTGGAGCAAGTTGAGAGCTTCATGTCCAGATCACCAACGAACTATCATGGTCCAAACACACCAAGACAGTCGTGAAGAGGGCACGAAAAAGCCTATTCCCCACCAGGAGCCTGAAAAGATTTGGCATGGGTCCTCAGCTCCTCAAAAAGTTCTACAGCTGCACCATCGAGAGCATCCTGACTGGTTGCATCACTGCCTGGTATAGCAACTGCTTGACCTCTGACCGCAAAGGTAGTGCGTATGGCCCAGTTTATCACTGGGGCCAAGCTTTCTGCCACCTTTATACCAGGCAGTGTCAGAAGAAGGCCCTAAAAATTGTCAAATTGTAAGTTGTAAGTAAGAATTTCACTGTAAGGTCTGCACCTGTTGTATTGTATTTGATTGGTTTGATTTAAAAGTTAATTTGTGCAATTTGTTTCCTTCTTGTCAGGATTTGGCCAGGGTTGTTCCGGTTTTTGGTCACTAGATGCCCCCATTGTGCTTTTTGACCTTTTGCTTTCCCTTGATCCCCATTATTATTTGCACCTGTGCCTCGTTTCCCCTGATTGTATTTAAACCCTTAGTTTCCCTCAGTTCTTTGCTCTGTGTTTGTATGTTAGCACCCAGCCCTAGTATTCTGTGAGCTCTTGTTGATCCCGGTGGACGCTCTTGTGGAATTCTGTTTTTTGTTCTTGTTTGTTTGTTTTTGAGTATCTTTTGAGCCTTTTTGTGCTATACCTACCACCTTGTGGATTTGCCTTTCTGTCTTGGAGGATTACCTTGTGGATTACCTTGTTCTTGTGGAATTCCTTTTGAGGTTGTGGAGTTACATGTTTTCCTGAAGGACTTCACTTTTTACTTTATTAAATACACCGTCTCAAGTACTGCTGTGTCTGCCTCATCTTCTGGGGTCTGCCGACTATTTGTGGCTCAGTTGGTTAAGTGACTGTTTCTCACTCCGGAGACCCGGGTTCGTAACCGGGTCCTGACAGAAACACATAGCCAAAAATGAACCCAGAGGCAGCCAGTTCCCAGGACCTTGTTGCCATGCTGTCCCACCACCAGGAGACTGTTCAACGCCACGAAGCCGCCCTGGTTCAGCAAGAGGCCTTAATGGCTAGACATTCTCATCTTCTGTCGGAGATGCTGACTTCCATAAAGCAGATATCTGATCGACTTACCCCGGCAACAGTTCCCGTCCCAGTACCTCAGATTCACGTACCCATGGCAGTACCCCCTGGCTGAACCTCGTCTTCCACCTCCCCAACAGTTCTCAGGTGATCCAAGTGCTTGTAAAGGGTTTCTCACCCAATGTTCTCTCTCCTTCGAGCTGCAACCCTTGTCGTTTCCCACCGACCGGTCTAAGATCGCATATATCATCACCCTGCTGTCGGAAGAAGCCCTGGCCTGGGCTACTGCTGTGTGGGATGCCCATAGTTCCTGCTGTGCCAGCTACTCTGTCTTTGCTGAGGAATTCAAACGAGTGTTTCAAGGCCCAAGCAGTGGTCCTGACTCAGCCAAACAGCTCCTGACTCTCCACCAAGGTCGGCGCAGCGTGACGGACTATGCCATCCAGTTCCGCACTGTGGCAGCAGCGAGTGGCTGGAACAACGAGGCGCTCACGGTGTGCTTTCTGAAAGGCCTTTCCGACACTATCCAAGATGAACTGGCCACTCGGGAACCACCGGACAATCTCGAGTCCCTGATCAAGTTGGCCTCACGCATTGACCAGCGTCTGAGAGAGAGAGAACTCAACCGTAGACCTCTAGCCCCTATCAGTCCCAGCTCTGAGTCCCCACCTTTATCCTCGCTGGCTCCACCGGAACCCATGCAGATTGGACGCATCTCCCAGGCTGAGAGAGACCGCCGGATGAGGGAGCGACGCTGTCTATATTGCGGCAAACCGGAGCCATTTCCGTTCCACGTGTCCCGGGCTCCAGGGAAACGCTCTGTCCCGTACAGACCCGGGGGGAACTGTAACGGGAAACATAACCTCCTCCCATCTGTCCAACTCCCGTCTGCTCATTCCAGTCACCCTTTGCTGGGACAACCACAAGCTTCACCTTCAAGCCTTGGTAGACTCTGGAGCCGCAGGTAACTTCATGGATGGTGTCTGGGCGAAGGAGAATGGCGTTCCCTCTGAACCTCTAAGTGACCCCATGAGGGTTACTACATTGGATGGAAGCCCTTTGGGATCTGGACTTGTCACTCATGTCACTACCTCCTTGCGACTTTCAGTTTCACAACACCAGGAATTGATGAACTTTCATTTGATCTCCTGTTCCGAGTTCCCTCTCGTCCTTGGATACCCCTGGCTTCACAGCCATAACCCTCACATCGACTGGTCTGTGGGCACTATCAAGCAGTGGGGTCCTACGTGCCAAGCTACTTGTATTTTCCAGAATTCCCCGAGTTCTACTCCCGAGTCTTTAGAATCCATCGACCTGACCCGAGTTCCCGAGTGTTACCATGACCTCAAACTGGTGTTTAGCAAACAGAGGGCCACCATGCTACCACCCCATAGACCTTTTGATTGCCCCATCGACCTGTTTCCGGGCACTTGCCCCCCAGGGGTCGGATCTTTTCCCTATCTCCACCCGAACGAGCTGCTATGGATACCTACATCAAGGACGCTCTGGAAGCAGGCCTCATGCGTCCATCCACCTCCCCGGCGGGAGCAGGGTTTTTCTTTGTGGCCAAGAAAGACGGTGGATTACGTCCTTGCATCGACTACCGGGGACTCAATGCCATAACCGTCCGTAACCGTTACCCGCTACCCCTTATGGCCACAGCCTTCGAGCTGCTCCAGGAAGCAGTTGTTTTCACTAAGCTTGACCTGCGGAACGCATACCATCTTGTGCGGATCAGACCTGGTGACGAGTGGAAGACTGCTTTCAACACGCCTACTGGTCACTATGAATACTTGGTGATGCCCTTCGGCCTGACCAACGCCCCAGCGGTGTTCCAATCGCTCATAAACGATGTGCTTAGGGATATGCTTAACATATTTGTTTTAGTTTACTTGGATGACATCCTCATCTTTTCGAGCTCCCTTCAAGAACACACAAAGCATGTCAGACAAGTACTCAAACGCCTCCTAGACAGCCATCTGTACGTTAAGCCGGAAAAATGTGAATTCCATTCATCCCGAGTACAATTCCTGGGATTTGTAGTGGAACCCGGTCGAGTCCAAATGGACCCCAGGAAGGTAGGGGCGGTAGCGGATTGGCCCACTCCCAAATCCGTTAAGGAAGTTCAGCGTTTCCTGGGCTTCACAAACTTTTACCGCAAGTTCATCAAGAACTTCAGCTTGGTGGTAGCCCCTCTCTCAGCTTTAACCAAGGGTGGCAATGCAAGGTTTTTGTGGGGAAGAGAAGCTAAGACGGCCTTCCAAGGACTCAAGCAGCGCGTCCTCTCTGCTCCCATCCTGATACTACCGACTACAGATGAACCGTTTGTGGTGGAGGTAGACGCATCAGAGGTTGGTGTTGGAGCTGTCCTGTCCCAGAGGGGTGAAGACAAGAAGCTTCATCCGTGCGCTTTCTTCTCACACCGGCTTACCCCGGCTGAGAGGAACTACGATGTGGGGGATTGTGAACTCCTAGCGGTTAAGATGGCATTGAAGGAATGGAGACACTGGCTCGAGGGGGCTTCTCACCCGTTTCAAGTGCTTACGGACCACAAAAATCTGGAGTATATCCAGCAGGCGAAGCGGTTGAACTCTAGACAAGCTAGATGGTCTCTTTTCTTCAATCGATTCCAGTTTATCCTCACCTATCGGCCCGGGTCGAAGAATCTCAAACCGGATGCCCTGTCCCGAGTCTACGCTCCTGCCATTCGAGATGACACGGACATGCCTGTCCTTCCGGCTGCTAAGATCGTGGCTCCGATCTCGTGGCAAGTTGAGGATACCGTGAGACGAGCTCAAGCTATTGAACCGGACCCGAAAGGAGGTCCTGCCAATCGGTTGTTTGTCCCCAAGGCAGTGAGGACTCAGGTCCTTCTGTGGGGGCACTCCTCTCGCCTCACCTGTCACCCGGGCGTAGGTCGCACCTTGGAGTTCATCCAGCGTAAGTTCTGGTGGCCTACCATAAGAGAAGACGTTGCCACTTTCGTCAATGCCTGCCCCGTGTGCTGCCAGGGCAAATCTTCTCACCTCCGCCCTCAAGGACTTCTTCACCCTTTACCTGTTCCCCACAGACCCTGGTCCCATATCTCATTGGACTTTATTACTGGCCTTCCTCCATCCCATGGCAATACTACTATCCTAGTCATAATCGACAGGTTTTCAAAGGCGGCCAGGTTCGTCCCTCTGACTAAGTTACCTTCTGCCAAGGAAACGGCTGAGTTGGTAATTAATCATGTGTTTCGAGTCTTCGGCATTCCTCAAGATATGGTTTCTGACAGAGGTCCCCAGTTCGCCTCAAGGTTT